>NW_008329127.1:783610-803049 GCF_000622305.1 Nannospalax galili | reverse complement strand
GGAGGAGGAGGGGGAGGAGGGGGGAGGAGGAGAGGGACGAAGAGGAGGAGGAAGAGGAGGAAGAAGAGGACGAGGAGGAGCAACAGCAGCAGGAGAGGGAGAGGAGGAGGGAGGGAGAGGAGGAAGAGGGGGAGAAGGAGGAGGAGGGAGAGGAGGAAGAGCAGGAGGACGGGCAGGAGGAGAAGCAAGAGTGGAGAAGAGGAGAGGGTGGAGGAAGGAGGAGGAGGAGCAGGAGGAGGAGGAATAGAAGAAGGAAGAGAAGGGAGGGGAGGGAGGAAGATTTTAAGAGATTTCTAAGGCAGACACGGTGATGCATGCATGTAATCCCATCACTCAGGAGGCTGAGGCAAGAAGATCAAGAATTCAAGGCCAGTTTCTGCTATATAGGAAGTTCCAGGCCCACTTGGGCTAAGTAGCAAGACACTGTGTCAAAGGAAAAGGCAGACTCTGGTGGAAGAGAAGACTGCATTACTGTGATTGGTACTTGCTCTGGGTAGCCCCCAATAATCTATCTTTCTGATATGCAGCCTTGCATCAGTTCCTGCCTCATTGACATTGGGTTTGGCTGTGTTTTGCCATGAATAGTGAAAACTGTCAAGGATAGCACCGTGGTTTCTCCTTTTAGAATGCCTGTCCTTGGATGCCTGAGCCACAGGGGAAGAGTTCCCTCTGCCCTACCGGTGAGTCCATGTAGATCAGCCATCAACACCTGACTGCATCCTGGAGGAGACCCCAAATTAATGAATGGCAAAGCCATCTTGGATACTCCAGCTCCTATAACCCCACCCCCCAGAATAGGACTCAGCCATCCTCAGTCCAGACAGCAGAGTGGTGAGAGATCATAATTTGTTACTGTTTTATCTACTGTTTAGGGTAATGTGTAATGCAGCAATAGACACCAGGAATAATCTATATGGACTAATAAGAGGAACTCTAGTCAACACTTATGACCCTGGAGATCAGGTAGAGTTTACTTCTGAAACATATCCACATTCATTCCCTATCTGGGGGTGGAGTTCCTGGAAGCAAGATCAGGTACCCAGGTCACAAAAGCACATGGTTCAGTGAGTTTGCAAAGGTTAATTAAAAGCCATTAGTCCAGATTATGTCCACTTTTTAAAAGTCATTTCTATAGAGCCATGTAGCTAATGGTGGGTGGGCAAGATGGCTCAGCAAGTAAGGAGATTGCTGCATGAGCCTGATAATCTGAGTTCAATCCTCAGAATGCACATAAAGGTGGAAGGAGAGAAAGTTGTCCTCTGACCTCCACCTGTGTGTCATGGCACACGCCTCCCCCACCCCCCAACACACACACACACACACACACACACACAAAATAATAATAATAAAATTAATGTAAAGCTAACAGCTAGTCAGTGTGTGGTTAGCAATATGGACACCTTCCACTTACTGGGCACCTTTGTGCCAGGTGAGGCGTTTCATATACTGCTTCCAAACCTCTTAACTTACATCTCCAGATGTCTCCTGGCAGTGAGTAAAAACAAAAGCAAATTCACATTAGCCCCTTACATTCCAGTCAGCAGGCCCTATTTACACTTTTCTCTCCAAATAGTTCTCAAAATCTATAGCCGTGAGTCCTAAAGTCAGAGCCATAACAATTTGCTCCTACATTCACCAGTGTAAGGGCATCAGTCCTCGCCATCTGTGTCTTTCTACGAGTCCTCAAAAGGAGAGAGCTGCAAACTGGAAAACGCCTTGCCATTCATTGACAGTGGAACAGGCAGGGTATTTCCCCCAAAGGAACACAATGCCCCAGTGCATGAAGGAAGATCATCTACTCATGATAGTACAGATAAAAAAAATCACAAGATTTAGCCAGGCATGGTGCTGCACGTCTTCAACCCCAGCACTCGGGTCATAGAGGCAAATGGAGCTCTGTAAGTTCGGGGCCAGCCTGGTCTATGTAATGAGACCCTGCTCAAAAAAAAAAAAAATCACAAGTTTGAAACTATGAAATATGTAAGATGCAAAAGAAAGTATGGTTGTTGGGCATGGCGGCTCACGTCTGTAATGTCATCCTCCCCAAGGCTGAGGCAAGAGGATCATGAGTTCAAAACCAGCTTGGGCTGGATGTGAGGCCCTGTCTTAAAACAAAAGATCTTTAGAGTGAAAAAGAAAAGAGAAAACAAGAATAATTCAACAGAGATAAAAGCCAAAATCAGACAAAACAAATGCAAGCCTTTGACTGTTGAGGTAGAAGTGACCTTGGGGAGAGACGACAGAATGGAGGAAAGATTGCTATGGAAAGCAGTGTGAAGAACTCTTAAAAAACTAAAAATGAATCTACCAGACGATCCAGTTATACCACTCCTTGGCATATACCCGAAGGACTCATCCTACTGGAGAGACACTTGTACATCCATATTTGTTGATGCTCTTTTCACAATAGCCAAGAAATAGAAGCAACCTATGTCCCTCAGCTGACAAATGGATAATGAAAATGTGGTACATTTAGACAATGGAGTTCTACTCAGTGATAAAGAAAGATGAAATCATGAAATTTGCAGTTAAATATATGGAACTAGAAACTGTTATACTGAGTGAAGTAACAGACTCAGAAAAACAATGTTCTCCCCTGTGGATCTTAGCACCAAATCCTTATATGTGAGTATATATCCTGGTGTAACTGCAGAAGTCAGGAAAATGGAAAGGAACCAGTGAGGTAAAGGGAAAGAAGGAGTCTGAGAGAGGGGAACAGTAGGAGACAGGCATTGCCAAGGGGGAGATGGAGAAAATGGCGTACTTTAACTAGGGAGGGAGGATTAGGCAAGGAGAGGGGGGGGGAATAATGTTTAGCTGGTATGAAAAACCAGAGGGAAATGTAAGAGTTCAAAACCTACTGAAAAATTACATATACACTATATCTGCACGAGTCCATGAGTATAGCTGAAGGTTACATAACAAGAAGCAGTACCAGACACAAGAAACCTCCCTTTAAGTTGTTGGCCAGGGTGGTCCAAGAGACTCCCAAAATTACACAGGCTACCACCACAGCCCTTGATTGCCTTCCAGAACTTGAAGGTAAAACCCTATTGCCAAAGACAGGACATACTTCAGACATAGAATTTGGAGCAAAGGATCTGGAACTGACCTGGAAGCCTCCTCCCTGAAGACTGGTTCTCATAGTTTTGGAGGACGCTATGCAAGCTGCTAAGAAGGAAAATCAATCAGTGGTCAAACCCCAACTTCAAAGCCTACCACAATGCCCAGCACAGCAAACTATATTGGTGCAATAGTGGCACTCTTATCTTGGGGATAATCAACAGCTACTTCTAGGATGTGGCTATGTTTTTCCTTTTTCAATTTACTTATTTATTTGGGGGCAGTGTGCACACATGCTATGTGGCATACATATCGAGGTCAGAGGACAATTTGCTAGAGTTGGTTCTCTCCTTTCACCGTGTGTATTCCAGGGATAAAGCTTAGTCGTCAGGCTTGATGGCAAGCACCCTTACCTACTACGTCATCTCACAGGCCCTGTGTTTGGATTCTCCATCTTGGTCATGGGTTGTGCGAAGTGTTTATTAACTATGCACTTACAGCTCTGTGTTTTTGTCTTCCTTATGCTCCAACATGGAAGTGTTAAAAAGAAGAAAGTAGGCATGCTATCCTGCTGTCTGGGCTGCAGTACTTGACTGCCAACATCCTCAGGTCCTCTGCAGGTTTGCAAATGCCAGAACCCACAGACCCTTCCATGGCAGCTAAGGCAGCATTTCAACTACCTGCACTATCCCTTACCCTAGATGTCCCTGTGTCCTGCCCCCTCTGCAGCCAGTGCTTCCTGAAAACCTTCTGTTCTCTGCCTGCTGGTCCCTGCACTTTTTTTCATCCAGTACAGAGAAGCCCCTCTACCCTAGAGGTCCAGCTCTCCTGATAAAAAGAAAGGGCCTCAAAAGCTACATTGACTTCTCTTTTACTGCCAACTCTCTGAGAAAGCTTTCCCCAGGGAGTTTATTACAGTTCCAGTAATAAAGAGCTCTATTTTCATGCTCACTTTTCCTGCCCAGGGTGTGTTAGTGCTCTGGCAAGGAGCTACTTCAACTAGAGCCACATGTTAAAATGGTTAAGAGCCTGGATCCAGGTGGTTCACACTTGAGTACCATTATGCCACTTAACTGCCTTGAATAAGTTAGTTCAATTTTCTGTGCCTCAGTTTCTCAGTTCAAGCACTGATCTTGGTCATGGAGATCAGAAAGATTAGAAAAGTTTACACATATTATTCACTAGAATACTTTGGCCTACAGGGAGACCAGTACAAACATATATGGAAGACAGAATATTTAACTCATAGGGTTAACAATTGCAATTAGAAAACAGCAGCAAGCTGAGTGTGATGATGGACACCTATAACCCAAGCATGTGGGAAACTGAGGTAGGAGGATCATAAGCTGGAAGTCAGGGTGGTCTACAGAGCAAGACCCTGTCTCAAAAATAAATAATAAGGGGCCAGAGAGATGGCTCAGCAGTTAAGAACACTGGTTGCTCTTGCAGAGAACCCAGGTTTGGTTCCCAGCACCCACATGGCAGCTAAAAAATCATCCATAACTTCAGTTTCAAGGAATCTGATGCCTTCTTCTGACCTTCATGGGTATTGCACACATGTGGTGCACTTACATACTTCCAGGTAAAACATGTGCATAAAATAAAAATAAGCAAATCAAAAACCATTAATTAAAAAAATTATGGAAGCCAGGCATCCTAATACACATCTCTACTCTTTGCACTAGGGAGCTAGAAACGGGAAATCTCAAGTTTGAGACCAGCCTGGGGTACAAAGAAAGCTCTCCTCTCAAAAATAAAATTAAATAAATAAATAATATGTGAATAAATAAAAATAGCTGGGACTGGTGGTGCAGGCCTTTGATTCCAATATTCAGGAGGCAGAGGCAGGTAGATCTCTGTGAGTCTGTGGCCAGCCAGGTCTATATAGCGAGTTCCAGATCAGCCAGGCCTACATAGTGAGACCCTATCTCAAAAGAAAATTTAAATAAATAAATAAACAAGATATTTATTCATAAGCTAGCAATATAAGAATTGGAAGTCCAAAAGTTTGTCTGGTCAGTTAAAAAGGCTGTGTTAAATTAAATTTCCTTAATTAGAAATCAAATTGGTTAATGACTATAGGGCCATAAAAGTATAAGCATCAGGGTTATCTTTTCTACCAGTCAAAATCAATTTTTATCTCTACTGAACAAAGTTTCAATGTGAACATGTGACTTCATGGCATCTGAGCCCTAATCAACAATATGAGAAGTATATTATGTAAAAAATGACCTTGCTAGACAAGGCCCCAGGAGGGGGGTCAAAAGTTCAGATCATTTTTCCTAATAATTGTAATGATCTGACCTGCTCCTAAAATTCATCTGTTGAAACTTCATTAACCAGTGGGACTCTTTAAGAGTCGTTGAAGTGGCAGGGTGTGGTGGTAGCACACGCCTTTAATCCCAGCACTGGTGAGGCAGAGGCAGAGGGATCTCTGTGAGTTCAAGGCCATCCTGGTCTACGTAGCAAATTCCACGTCAGTTGGAGCTACATAATGAGATCTTGTAAAAAAAAGAGGCAACGAAATGATGGGGGCAGAGGGGGTCCTTTTTTCTGTCCTTCCTTCTCCTGCCATATGAGGGTACAGCAACCAGGCACCCTCATCAGATATCAGACCCACCAGGGCCTTAACTTAGACTTCAGCATCTCCAGAGCAGTGAGAAATTTCTGTTGTTACAAATTACTCACTCTCAGACTAGGGACATAGTTCAATCAATAAAGTACTTTCTACGCAAACATGAAGACCCAAGTTTGATTCCCAGAACCCACATTGAAAGAAAGAAAGAAAGAAAGAAAGAAAGAGAAAGAAAGAAGGAAGGAAGGAAGGAAGGAAGGAAGGAAGGAAGGAAGGAAGGAAGGAAGGAAAGAAAGAGAAAAGCCAAATACAGTGGTGCACATGTGTAATCTCACTGTCAGGGAAGCAGAGGCAAGAGGGTTCCTGGGACTTCCTGACTGGCCAATGAGAGACCACAAAAAAACAAGGTGAACAGTGCCTAAGGAATGACACCCAAGGTTGACCTCTGGCCTCCACACACACGTACACAAATGCACCTGCATACACATGAACACACACACATATATGTAACAAAAAATAGAATAGAAGAACAGAATAGAATAATGAATAGAATAGAATAGAATAGAATAGAATAGAATAGAATAGAATAGAATAGAATAGAATAGAATAGAATAGAATAAATCTCCGGTCTCAGATATTCTGTTACAGCCACCCAGACTCAGAAAATAATAAGATGGGATTTTTTTCAAAGGAGTTTTCTAAAATTAGCATACAAAGTCACAGGTGTCATTGTGGTATTTGCATATATACTTTGTTCTTACTGACCCTCCTCTCCCACTAGATTTTTTTAATATTTTTTATTTCGATTTTATGTGTATGTGTGTATTACCTGCATGTAGGTAAATGCACCCATGTTGTGCAATGCCTGTGGAGGACAGAAGAGGCCATCAGATCCCCTGGAACTGGAGTCACAGACAGCTGTTAGCTGCCATGTGGGTGCTGGGATTCGAACCCGGGTCTTCTGCAAGAACACCCAGTGTTCTTAACTGCTGAGCCATCTCTCCAGCCCGGTATTTTTTTTTTAACATAAAAATAAGAGAATCTTATATCAACATATCACAATTAGATGTATTCAGATTCCCCATCTTAGTACTATGGCAATTTGCAAGCTACTGTTTTGTGATTTCCTAATGTTTCCTAATATACTTTTGCACTACAAAGAGAATTGTATATTCTGTATTCCAGTGCCTTGCAATGTTTTAAAATGCTATTTCTGAAACAAATGGAGGGATCAATTGCCAGGAGGGGGGAATGAGGATTATCAAAGGATATCAGTTAAAGCTCTACCCAAAATAAAGCTCTTCAAAAATACTAATCCCCTAGTATTATAGTTAACTATTTGTTTGAACACATTTAATCTGTCAAAGGTACTATTTTGATTGAGTCACTTGTCCTTATGAATAAATGGTAATGGGCTTGAATTTCTACAATACTTTTTACTCTAATTTAGGGGCCAATAATTGGTATCATTTGAAAATCCAGCAGAGGCTGTTCTGAAGTTCAATTTTTGGTTTTTTGTGGGCTTTTTTTTTTCAATATACACCAAGAAAATACTTTGATAAGAACCTCAGTAATGGCAATCAAGTTTGGAAAGAGAGCATAGAAAAGAGCATTTTAGCTACTTATTAACTTTTTGAAATATCGTGAGCCCTTTAGAAGCATTTATTTACATGAAATCAATGCTGCAATTAGAGATTATTCTTGTCTCTTCATTAAGATGAGCCTCCTGAGAGTCTCTATTCAGTACTTAGTGTTTGTCCCACATCTGGCTTCATCAGCAACACCTGGAAAACACTTCAAAAATCAGAAACACATATAACCCACCCCACGCTGGAGATTGTGATGCATGTACCAAGAAGTGCCACCAGAGATGGGCATGCACGTCAGGAATGGGGACCGTGACCAGGAACAACATTTTTCCCTCTGGCCTACATCCTGTGACAGACAGGGCATCCTGAGATTTACTGGCTCTTAAGTCCAAAAAAATAACTTAGAAAACATGTACCCTAATACAACTCTCCACCTATACATACTACGGTTCTAATGTTTTAAGTGATGTGGGTTGGACTTTGGCACCAAATCCTTCGAATTCCTGAACCTGCATGTTGTATTTGGACCTTGCATTTCAGCAGGAGCCAAGACTCAGTCAATCTCATCCAATGCTAGAGAAAGTCCTAGCTAGGAGTTGGCAACCACGGCCTGAAGGGCAAACACATACCTCTGTCTTTATAAATAAAGCTTTATTGGAATGGAGATGCTCATTCATTTATTATATTGCCTAAGATTGTTTTTACACTGCAAGGACAGAGTTGAGTAGTTGGAACAGAGAGTACATAGCCCACTGTATTAGTTACTTTTCTGTTGCTGTGATAGAAACACTGACCAAAGCAACTTATAGAAGGAAGAGTTTGAGCTTACGGTTCCAGAGGAATTACAGTTCATCTTGGTGGGGAGACATGGTGGCAGAGGTGGCTGGAGGAGGAGCAGAAGCTAAGCTTCAAGCAGGCATAGGACGCAAGGGAGTGACTCCAGATCCCACAAGGCTTAAGAACTCTCTAAGCCCACCCCCAGTGACGTGCTTCCTCCAGCATGGCCACACCTTCTAAGACCTCCCAAAACAGCACCATCAACTGGGGAACGAAATGTCCAAATGCTTGGAGCCTCTGGGGGACATTCTCATTCAAACCATCACACCCACTGAGCTTGAAATATTTGCTAGCTGGACCTTTACAAAGAAAGTTCACACTGGGCCTAAATCTTCCACTTACACTGACAAATTTTCCATTCACAAGAAAATATAGAGAACCCCGGCCAGAATTCAACTCTAATTCAGTCAGAAAACAGCACAATTTTTAAATGAGCCAGATTTTAACCCAAACTGTGTTGCCATCAGAAAAGATGAATGGCAAAAAGGCATGAAATGATGTTCATGGATTATGAAGAAAACTAAAGGTAGAAGGGAACAGCACCATGCACTAACTAGAATTGCTAAGACAGAATAACACAATAATAAGACAAGGATGCAGGGCAACTTCAATACCCGTACAGTAGTGACAGGGACACAAAACGGTGCAGCCACATTCAGTTCAAATTTTCTTATTTATATTTTATGTGTATGAGTGTTTTGCTTGCATCTATGTAAGTGCACCACATGTGTGCAGTGCCCACACAGACCAGAAGAGGGCGTCAGATCCCCTGGAACTGGAGTTATAGACAGTTGTTAGCCTCCATGTGGGTGCAGTCAGTGCTCTTAATCACTGAGTCATTTCTCCAGCCCCGGTACAACTACTTTGAAAAGCAGTTTGGCTGTTTCTTAAAAAGTTAAATGTTCACCTACCATACAGTTCAGTCATCCCCGTCATTCTACCATCAGACGTCCATCAGGAAATGAAAGCATGTGTCTATTCAAAGACTGGCACACAACAGTCACAGCAGCTTGACTTTAATATTAGAAACAGGGGATTGCCTGGCACAGTGGCTTATACCAATAATCCCAGCGCTTGGGAGGCTAAGACAGGCTTGCTCGCCTATGAGTGTGAAGCCAGCCTGGCCTACAGAATGAGTTTCAGGATACCCTGGGCTATACAGGGTGAGACCCTGCCAAAAAAAAAAACCTGTGAATAACCCAAGTGTTTGTCAATAGATGAATGAAAATAATAATCAATGGACTATCCATACCACAGAATACTATTCAACAATAAAAATTAATGAGCTATTGTTACATGTAATAATGTAGATGAATGTCAAAATGTGCTCAGAAAAAGAAGCCAAACAAAAAATATATTCTCTGACTGTAGACATAGGAGACAAAGGTTGGTGGTAGATCTCTTGCTTAGTATGCATGCCCTGGGTTCTACCCCTTCCCCAAAGAGAGAGAGAGAGAGAGAGAGAGAGAGAGAGAGAGATTCTCAGTGTGGAGGATTAAATCCATGCTTGCTTCTTACATACTGGGCAAGGGCTCTACCACTGCGCTACATCCCTAACCCAAAAATATGTTCTGAAAAGGCAAAACTGAAGACAAAAATCCAAGTATGGATAGCCTGAAACAGGGGCTCCAGGGAGGACATTGACTACAATGAGACTCAAAGAGCGTCTCAGGGATGATGGAATCGTTCCCCACTTTGACCATGGTCCAGGTGGTTATACAACTATGAATGTTTGCCAAAACATCCAGCTATTCTCCTCAAAAGGATAGATTTTCCTGTGTGTAAATTATGACACAATAAACAAGACTTATCAAAGTTCACAGAAGCCAGCTGGAAGGGATTCACCTCAACCAAGCATGGGACAATTTAAACATCAAAATAAATAATGGGAGTAACAGATTATAACCCATTGGCTAAAATATAATCACTAAGTCTATGTTGATGCAACTGAATAAATAATTGAGGGACAGTTCATGCAAACAGGATGTCAGCTAATGTGATTAATAAAATCAGAATTTCAAGCACTTGATCATCACTGTAGTAATGACTCAGTCATCAAAGGATACTAAAACTAACTGATAAAAGTTCACAGAGAAACTAAAACTGATATAGTCTCAGCATACGATGTCATATGATACTGGCTGATTTAATTACAAAAGAAAACATGATCATTTTGAGTGCTGTGTCTTGAACCCAGGGCCCCATAGAGAGACACAGAGGATACAGTGTCAAGCTCTGGCTTCCATACACGTGTGTACATACGTGCATACACACGTCCAATTTTTCTAAAAGATTACTACATCAACTGGCAAAGTTTAAATAAAAGCAATAGGTTATATACTAGTATTGTGTTCACTGCTAATTTTCTAGACTTAACACCCCCAGATCTGAAAAATAATAGCTTTACAAAGGAGAAATTTGGTAGACAAATACAAGAAAATAATTTAAACCTATCACCTATAATGAGTCAAACTGACCTCATAAATGTTTGATGTAGATACTGGGGCAGTAGCTCAGTGGTAGAACACGTGTTCACCATGCACAAGGCACGAGGTTTGGTCTTCGGCACCACGGTGACTAAGTGAATAACAGCAATGTCACTGCTGAGGTTTTCTACCAAACATGTGAAACAAGAGTTCTGAGCACGAAACAGATTCACATTTTAAAGTTTTCTTTAAAAACAAGCCTGGCCCACGTTGCTCAAAAATATCAAAGCAATGAAAGATTGGGGTGGGAGAATATTCCAGATTGAAGGATATGAGGAGTCATGAGCTTCTAATGCAAGTGACTCTGGGTTATGTCGCAAACAACAAAAAGGCATGACTGGTGCTGCAGAGATGGCTCAGGTGGTAAAGTGCTTGACCCAGAGGCATAGGACCTGAGTTTGAATTCCTAGCACTTACATCAACAGCCAGGTGTGGCGGAGCACATCAACACCTCAGAGCTGGCGAGTCAGAGGCAGGTGGATTCCCAGAACTCACCGACCAGCCAGTGGAGCCAATGGGTGAACTCTGAATTCAGTGAGAGAATCTGTCTTAAAAAATAACATGGAGAGAGATGGAGGAAGACACTACAGTGTCAAGGTCTGGCTTCCATACACACGTGTACATGCACACACACACAATTTTTTTGAAAGATTACTACATCCACTAGCAAAGTTTGCATAAAAGCAGTAGGTTATATAATAGTATTGTGTTAATGCTAATTTCCTAGACTTAACAAATTATTGCAGTTATATATGAGAATGTTTTTACTTCCTGTATCATTTAGAGGTAAAGCAGTAATGTATTTGCAACTTAATCTCAGGAAAAAAAAAACATATATATATATGGTATGCTGCAAATGCTTAAAAACTGGCCATGAGAAATAGTACATACAGGACTGGACCGGTCAAGGATTCAGCATTCCATCATGGATGAGGGAGGGCCCCCATGGCCCCCATGCCCCCCCCCAAAGAACTACAGGCACTTAATGGTGGCTGGAGGATGGGGACTCATATTCCTCTGTAGTGTAACCTCTGGTTAAGTTGTCTTTGCTCAAGTAAATTACCTCCCAACCATTGCTCATGCAGGCATCTCTAATTCAAGATGTGATGAACTTCTGGGCTGCTGAAAGCATCTGCCTGCTGGTAAGTGAAACTCTCCAACTTCACAAGGGACAGAAGATCTCTGTTGTTGGACCCCTTCCAGAGCTAGCCCTAGATACCTCCACATCAGTTCTCTGTAGTACCCTTTCTAAAACAGACTAGAAAATGTTAAAAAATTTGACATATATATAATTTCTATCAATTTTATTTTTTATAAAAATGCATAATACAGGGGCTGAAGAGATTGCTCAGCGGTTAAGAGCACTGACTGCTCTTGCATAGGACTTGGGTTGGATTCCCAGGACCCACGTGGCAGCTACGAACCATCCTTAACTCCAGTCCCAAGGGAATCCAACGCCCTCTTCTGACCTCTGCGGCATTGCACGATATGGGTGCACTCACATACATGCAGGCAATACACTCATACACATAAAATAAAAATAATAAAATATTTTTTATAAAATTGCACAATACCTTTGGCTTTCCTGTCTTCAGGCTTTTTATCCAAGGATTCAAATATGGACTGAAAATATTTGCAAAACATTGCATAGGTACTGAACATGTCAGGACATCATTCCCCTGTCACTAAGACAACTATTTACATAGCATTTACGTTGCGTTAGGTGATAGCAGTAATCCAGAGAACTGAAAGCACCCAGGAGGACATGCATAGGTGGTATGCAAAGGCATCACATTTTAGCTGCCAAGGGGGTGCTGGGAACCAAACCCCAGTCCTCTGCAAGAGCAGCCAGTACTCTTAACTGCTGAGCCATCTCTCCAGCGTCCCAAAAAAATATTTTTTGAAAAAAAAAAAAAAAAAAGTATCACATTTTATGTAAGACACTTGGGCATAGTCCAATTTCAGCACCCTCAAGAGCTCCTGGAACCAATCTGTCATACATATCAAGAGACAACTACCCACAAAAAGCTAAGATGTAATGTACTTTCCAATAAACCCTCTATGACCAATCGATTCTACAGAATGTTGCATCCCCTGCCCATTTTTTTATGACTTTTGCCAAACCCTTCTAAGAACTCTTCTGTCTTTTATCTAAGGTTGCAACTGGTGAATGATTTAGCTTTGTCTAGAGTATTGGTTAATAGTTTCATTTACCTTAATGAATGAAACAAAAGTGAAGTGAGCTGGAACTCACCATGTCAATGACATTAGAGATATCATTACTGAATCAAACGGTAGCTGCCAAACACTGGAAGGATATTTCCTTGGGGTTTTGTGCTGCTCCTAATGTAACAGCTACAAACACAATGCACTTTGACCTGCTTAATAGTATAATATATTGGGGATAAGGATCAAATCCAGGGTTTTACCCATGCTAGGTGAGTACTTTACCACTGAGCTTCATCTCCAGTTCTTCATCACTTTCTCAAATCTAGACAAACAACAAGACAATAAGACAAGCTGTTCTAGTTTCCTTCTCTGTCACTGTGATAAAACATCTACCCCAAAGCCACTTTAAAAGAAGGAGGAGGAAGAGGAGGAGGAGGAGGAGGGGGATTGTCCTTTGACCTCCACATGTGCACTGTAGCACATGTATGCCTGTACTTGAACACAGGAGCATATGTACACACAAGATAGGAGAAGGAAGAAGAGGAGGGAGAGGAGGAGGAGGAGGAGGAGGAGGAGGAGGAGGAGGAGGAGCAGGAGCAGGAGCAGGAGCAGGAGCAGGAGGAGCAGGAGGAGGAGAAAGAAGAGGAGGAGAGGAGGAGGAGGAGAATTTATTTGGTGTACACGTCCAGGTCACAGACCATCACTGAGGGAAGTCAGGGCAGGAACTCAAGCAAGGGCTTGAAGCAAAAACCATGGAGGAGCACTACTTGCTGGGTTGCTCATGTTCATGCTTAGCTAGCTTTCTTATATAGCTCAGGACCACCTGCCCAGGGAATGGTGCTACCCACAGTGAGCTGGGCTCTCCTGCATCAATTCACAGTCAAAGACAATCCTGTAGGCCCAATCTGATTTCAGAAATCCCTCAACAGAGGCTTCTTTCTCAGGTGATTCTGGCCTGTGTCAAGTTGACAGTTGCAGCAGCTGTGACACAAACCCTAATTTACACCATTTGCCAGTTATAGATAATCCTTACCTTGGCCTATCTTAAGCTATCTACAAGACTTCATTGAATGAGGTATTGGGAGTCAATGTCTAGACTCTCCAATATTTCTACTATAGATATAGTAGAAGAATATCACTTCTGGCCCACGGACAGCACTTACAAGAATTAGGAAGAGATAAGTTTGATTATTCCTTTATTGAGTACTTATTTGAGTATGGAATTCAAATTAGGGACATAGACCTCACTTTAAAACAAAGGCTGACACATGACAAACTGAGTGACTCAGATGGTGCCTCAGATGCTCTTGTTCCATTTTTCCTGAATGCACCCATTCCCTTCAATTTTTTAGCAGCCCGTTTTAAAAGCCCCTAATTTGTGTCAGTAACCATCCATGAATCAGAGTTCAGTTGATTTACTTTCTAAATTTTTACTTTTGAAAAATCTGAAAGTATTTCAAACTTAAAAGTTTCGAGGCTGGAGAGATGGCTCAGAAGTGAAAAGTGTGTACTACCCTTGCAGAGGACTGAATTTCAGTTCCCAGCACCCATATCAGGCAGCTCATAACCACCTATAACTCCAGCACCAGGGAATCTGACACTATGCAATGGCCTCCACAGGCACCACACTCACATGCACATACCCCCACACAGACACACATACATACACATAATTAATAATAAAATATCTCTCTTTTTCCCACAAGAGAAGCAATTTGTGATAAATAGATACACACACAAAGAACCATCAAAACTGGGTGGAGATCGCTGACCTTCTCTGTTCCTTTCTTGCCCTTCTATTTCTGAATGAAACCCAAAAAAGCACAGTATGTGATAGTTGATTAGGATGTAATGAACAATTCAGACTCCCTTACAATGACATCCATGTCCTACTTGTAAAATTAGAATTGTGGTCCATTTCTTCCCACTTTAAAATTTTTATTCTATTTTGTTTTATTTATTCTTGCTGTTTGTTGTGGGGTTGGAGGAGGAGACACATGCTGGAGTATGCGTGTGGAGGTCAGAGGACAACTTTTGCAAAACAGTTCCTTCCTTCCACCATGGATTGTATAAACTCAGGTCAGCAAGCCCTTTTACCCGCTATGCCCTGGCTCTAACATTTTGACATCCTGCTTTAGACTTTATGCATCAGTGACAGCTTGTGAGTGGAGACTTGGAGTCTATACCACCAACAATAGCTGCCCTTATATCACAGTGGCACTCCAAGTCACACTACCCTCCTGCAGCTGGAGTCTGGCCTTGCCTTGATTCAAAGCAGCTATTGCTAGTGGACAATGCAGGGCAGCTTGGGACAGGAAGTGAAAGATACCACATCCTCTTGAAACTGCAAGGAAAATTTATTAGGCCTATTATCAGAGCTGCACAGTTGGACTCCTATTCTGCCAGGGTCTGGCTAGAGCTTTGGCCTCTATAGCATCTGCCTCCGGTTACCAGTGGAGGGGGAAGGTGGGTGTTGAGCTAGAAACTCCTAAGACAGCCACTTTGAATGCCCCTAGAGGGTGGTAACCGTAATCTTGCTTTCGTGCTTGCCATGCCCTTAGGGGGCCTGGATGCACAGAAAGATGAAGTCACCAAGATTATATAAGAATGCTAAGAATACTCAGAATGGGCGGATTCTAGGATTAGTTGGAAAGGGCCTAGGCACTCATTTCTCCCAATGTGACAATGGAGTTGGAGACAAAACATAGACACTGACAGAGATCTCTGTATGGCATAAATACCAGATGTGGGAGGGCATGTAGAAAGCTATAAATTTTTAAACCTTAAGACTGCCCTCCTCTACCCAGAGTGGATGCTGAGGAATTTTAGCCCCCAAACCTTAATTTTCAGAGCAAGCCCTCCACCTCATGAAAGAGGAATTAACAGTCAACAACGACTAAAGAAAAGAGCCCCAGACCTCAGGGCTAGGGAGAGAAGGAGAGGGGCAGGTGGCAGCCAGGAAAGCCAGGTTTAAGAATTTGAGATTCCCTTGATCCTAATCGCTACACTCCTGGGTTTATAATCAGAGGCCCCCAAATGGTAATCGGGCCTAAATGGGCCTCATCCTTCACCCACACCGATTAGCTACAACAGGAAGCAAGGAAGTAGAAAGGAAGTGTGTTTACCTATGGTTTGGTTCGTTTGCTTTTTCTTTCTCTCCTCTGGTCTACCTAAGTCTGTTTGTGTTCTTAGCCCATTGTCTAAGGTATGGTTGGCCCGCCTTTCCCTCTACTTTCCCGGCGACAGCTGGCTTCCTTTCACATCCAGAGATCGGCACATGGGATCAATAGGAAGATGAGAACCCACAACACGTACTCTCCATCACTCACAAGGTGGAGAGCCTGTTTGGCAAGCCACCGAGCTTGGATCTCTCGGAGGTTCTGGAGAGGAAGATAAAAATGTGCCATTTGCAGTACAATGTTTGTGGACTTTGTATCAAATTCAGGCCGAACACAAAGCAGAACCCCAGGTCCAAGGGGCCACCAAGCCCCTCCTCTCACCGTGGGGCTGCAGAATGGGGCATCCCTGGCTCTCCGAGGCTTCCAGAGCAGAAGGGGGTCTGATTCCTGCCACTGGAGTCGTACAGGTGCCATCTGACAGAGGTCCACAGGCAAGGCCCGTGGCTGTGGCCTGTAGCCACCCTGCTCCCTTTTATCCCACACGCTGATTAGCACCCATGCAAACTGCTGAAGGTTCTCTAGTCACATATAAACAAATCTTCCTTGTTTCTAAAGCTAAGAAAGGCATGCTGCGCTCCTTGAAACACTGTCAGTCCCAGGATAAGCCCCTCCTAATGCCAAACCCACAAAAAGCTCTAAGAAGGGTCAATGACACAAGAATCAGTACAGCTCCCACCTCCCTGAGGCCTGGTGACAAGCTGCTCAAGGCAAGCCTGAGGCCCCCTGCTCTGCTCTGGCACATCCAGTAGCTGCAACTTTGTCTCCCTGGCCAGGATCCCTCAGCCTACAGGCCTCCTGTTCCTTCAACCTGTCAGATCAAACCCAAGTTTAAGCAAAACTGCTCAACACAAACTGGGCATGGTGACTCCTATCTGCAAACCTAGTGTTCCAGAGGCCGAGGTAAGAGGATTATCACCAGTTCAAGGTCAGCCCAAGCTACATAGTGAGTTCCAGGCCAGTCTGAGATACAGAGTGAGACGTTTTGTTTGGTTTTTTTTTTTTTTAATCATTTTCTACGTTTATGAATTCTTGATGTCAGCGGGCTTAAACTGATTCAGGTAACCCTGCTCAGATTACAATAGTCACCTCATTAACCTACAGACACCTCACCTGTTCTTACTTTTCAAGAGTTGTTTTCAGGGCAAATTTACTTTTGCCCAGGAAAGACCCAAGGCAACTACAGTGGAGTCTATACATTCTGTTGCTGCAGAAGGTAGCAAACTTTGGAAAAGGTCATGGGGTAGGAATTTCTCTAGAAACAGAGTAAAAGAAGACCAGAACAGAGCAGGAGGGCAAGGTGGCAGAGCTCAGGGTGTATAGTATTCTGTTCCTACAGTTTTTGCCTCAGTCAAACTTCAAACACTGAATCACCAGGACTGGCAAATGGCTCAGCGGTCAAGGCATTTGCTACCAAGCCTGAAGACCGGAGTTTTATCTCTGGAACCCCCCGTGGAAAGAGAGGACTGACTCCACAAAGTCGTCCACTGACCTCCACATGTATGCGATGGCACTTGAGCACCAGCACAGACACACACACACACTCACACTCACCATATACATACATACCTATGCATGTATACACAGTAATAAATAAAAGTTAAAAACAAATCCCATCCAAACCCAAACTGAATGACCTCCCAATAGCTGTGACCTTTCTCTGCCTTTTACTTAATGGTATTTGTCATTTGTCTGTGAGCTCTGGATAAAGCATGCTGCATAATGAGTCTGGAAAGTTCAAAGACCTTGAACGACCTCAGATATACCCTAAACAAGCACCAACTTCCTCCTGCAGATTCAGAGCTGCTGCCCCTTTTCAAGGCAACAGTGACCCTCTGGATGGCCTAGACTCTCATCCTAATTAGTATTACCCAGTCTTGAGGAAGAGAAAATGGGATAGAGTGATAGAGCCACATGAAAGGCCAAGATGACTGCCTTGATTGCTAAAGCAATTTTATTTACAATAGCCTCAAAAAGAATCAAGTACTTAGGGGAAAAAAGCTTAGCCAAAGAGGAAAACAGTATGTAAAGTGAAAACAACTAAATATTGATAAAACCATAGAACATGCAGATAAGTGAGAAAACACACATTTTCATCATGAATTGTGAAACATAATATTTAGATAGCCATACTACCCAAAATGAGCTACAGATTTAACACAATCTTTATCAAAATTTCAGTGGCTTTTTTTATCCAGAAATAGAAAATTCATCCTAAAATTCATATAGAATCTCAAGGGACCATGAATAGCAAAACAGTCTTGAAAAGGGAGAAAAAGTTGGTGGTTTCAAACTTTCTGACTCCAAAAGTCATTACAACACTATAACCAAAACAGTGTAGTACTAGCATAAGTATCCTACCAGCAAAACAGAACAGGAAACCCAGAAATAAACCCCTGTACATATGGTTAAATAATTTTCAGCAAGGTGCTAAGACAGTTCAATGGAGAAAGGCTAATAATCAATTTTAGAACAAATAAATAAATACATACATGAAAAAGAATGGTGTTGGGTCCTTATCTTACACTATATGCAAAAATTAACTCAAAATTGGTCAAAGACCCACATGTAAGGAAAACTTAAAACTATGAAATTCCTAGAAGAAAATAGAAATCTTCAGAGCTTGGATTTGACAGTGACTTCTTGGATATGACACCAAAACATGTACAAGAAAAAAATTAACAAATGGAACTTCGGCAAAATTAAGATTTGTTTTTGCATGAAGAACAGAGCGGACTGAATTAAAAAAGGAACCCACAAGATGGAAGAAAGTATTTTCAAACCACATGTATGATAATGGATTGATAAATAACCAAAGTATAGGGAACACTCCTAGCTCAACAACAACAAAAACCAAGCAACACCGCCATGGGCTTGAGCAGTCATTTCTCCAAAGAAGTTATATGAAGGGCCACCTTTTCAAGTCCAGGTTAACACAGGAAAAAGGGCTTAACTTCACTAGTCGTTAGGGAAATGCAGACAAAGGCACAATGAAATACCACCTCCTACTCATTAGAATGTATACTATAAAAAGAAAAAAGTAGAATAGCAAGTGTTGGTGAGGATGTGGAGAAATTGGAACCTCTTTGTGTATCACTGGTGGGAAAACAAAATGGTACAACTGCTGTAGAAAACAAAACAGTCCCTCAAAAATTAACAGAAGCTGAGGCTGGAGAGATGGTCCAGCGGTTAAGAGCACTGGCTACTCTTACAGAGGACCTGGGTTCGATTCCCAGCACCCACATGGCAGCTAACAACTGTCCATAACTACAGTTCCAGAGATCCGACAGCCTCCTCTGACCTCCACAGGCATTGCATGACAAAGGTGCACTTACCTACTTGCAGGCAATATACTCATACACATAAAATAAAAAATGAATCAGGGGCTATAGAGATGTCTCAGTGGTTAAGAGCATTTGTTGCCCTTGCAGAAGACCTGGGTTCAAATCCCAGCACCCACATGGCAGCTAACAACAGTCCATAACTCCAGTTCCAGGGGATCTGATGCTCTCTTCTGTCCTCCGAGGGTACTGTACAACACAGG
>NW_008329127.1:764525-782025 GCF_000622305.1 Nannospalax galili | reverse complement strand
TAGACATAGTCTGCAGATAATTTTATACAGTGTTTTCAGTGGGCCTGCATTTGGACAACAATAGGTAGGCGGCCTGAGGTCAAGTACAGAAGTTCCCACCCACAGTGTCATGTGGATGCTCAAAAGGTTTTGATTTGGGAGGATTTCAGATTTGGGTCAGACTGATGTGTTAAATTACCTTTCTCATTATTGTGATAAACATGCCTGACCATCACAACTTAAAGAAGGATGGCTTTATTTTTATTTTATCTCACAGTTTGAGGGTACAGCCCATCACAGCAGGGAAGGCATGCCCCTGGGAACATGAGGCAGCCGGTCACATTGCATCCACAGTCAGAAAGGGATGAATGCTGGGCTCAGCTCACTTTCTCCTTTTTATTCAGTCTGGGACTCCAATGCATGGAACAGTGCCACCCACATTTATGGTGGATCTTCCCACCTCAGTTACCATAATCTTAGAAACGCCATCACAGACCTACCCAGGGATTTGTTTCCATAGTGATTCTAGATCTCACTAAGTTGACAATCAAAATTAACCATCACAGACGTTTAACATGAATAAGCACATCACTCCCTCCAAACTTGAAAGAGATGGAACAGTGCCACCCACATTTATGGTGGATCTTCCCACCTCAGTTACCATAATCTTGGAAATGCCATCACAGACCTACCCAGGGATTTGTTTCCATAGTGATTCTAGATCTCAATAAGTTGACAATCAAAATTAACCATCACAGATGTTTAACATGAATAAGCACATCACTCCCTCCAAACTTGAAAGAACTTTCTCAAAGTTTCCTCAGCTTGTCTTAATCTAAGTCTCAGCTCCAGCTGATTTCAACCCTTCTACAATCCATCTCACACTTACTGTCTTTCCATCAATGCATGTCCTCTGCTCCAACCAAGGTTTTGTCCCCAGAGTATCTCCTGCAACCATTCTAGTCACCTGGAGCATCCTTTTTCTAGTCCCTTTCTGTCCTCCCTTCAGATCTTGACTCTTGACCCCCAATCTCTGTAGACAGGTGATACCAATTATGGTAACCTACATCTCGTAGTTCTCTGAAATTCAATTGCGACATCATCTAAATATCATAATTTAATGCTTTCTTCATCTGCCTGACATCCATTAAGCTCTTCCTATATGCACAACATTAGGCTGCAAACTACATTATATCCATCAACCACCACTCTCCAGTTGACTCATCCATAAATCTTGCCTGGACTACCAGATGGTCAGGTTCTGAAGCATGCGTATCTTCTCAGGCCTCTGCACAAGACAGGTGCCAGGGTGGATAAAAAGGGCTCACGGGTTTTCACTGCAAATTTAGCAACTGAATGGATATAATAATGAAAGGACTTTAAGGTTTAGAGTTTGAATAAAACTTTAAGAGGCTGAGTCAGGCATGGTAGTGCATACTTGTAATCCCAGTATTTGGGATGGGGCAGGAAGATCAAAGCCATAGCAACCAGCCTTAGCAAGACCCCACTTATAAATAATAAATAAATAAATATCTTAGGTGTTTGAAAGTTTGAACATAAGTATTTTAAATTTTTATTTGTTTATTATGTGTATGAGTGTATTGCCTGTATGTATATAAGTGCACCTGTGTCGTGTAGTGCCCGCAGAGGTCAGAAGAAGACATTGGATCCCTTGGAACTGGAGTTACAGACAGTGGTTAGCTGCCATGTGGGTGCTGGGAATGTAACCCAGTTTCTCTGCAAGAGCAGTCCATGCTCTTAACTGCTGAGCCATCTCTCCAGCCCTGAACATATTTTGCATTTACGCATGCAAAATTCCTCCTGGTATTTCTCCATCCTTTGCTGCATGCCCCCTACTCCCCTCAAGAAATTCCTTCAAGTATGTAAGTGATAGGTGAGGCACAGATTCAAGAGAGATACTTTGGAGAGAAAAAAATTACTTCGGAGTTTGTCATACTTAGTTTTAATTTCTTCTGGAAGCAGAATGTTGAGAGCTTTAGGCAAGGAAGAGAGTTTGAGGACAGGCAAGATGAGCTGGCAATCCTTCCTGATGGACCCCCACTCATCAGCTTAACTAACAGTGACTAGACAGGCTACTAACCCAAAGTCACACAGCCCAGAGCCATCCAGCCCCTGCCATAGCCCATTCTGGAACAATCCATTGACTCTGAGGTTTCCGAGTAGAAAGGTCCCCTCTTGGTTCCTACATTAAGTAGAGTCTGAGTAAGCATAATTACATGTGATTTAAGATTTCTCTTTTCAAAAGGAACCAACTCATGAAAATTTCATAGAAAGGAAATCGAAAATCAAGGGCAGAATATAAAAACGTGAAGAATCATAGAAGCAAACGTGTTAAGTGGGAACTTCCTAAAGGGTTTTTTTTTTTTTTTTTACCGTCTCTGGTTATATAGTCTATGTATCACCAAAACTGACCCTAACAAGCTTCTGTTTTTCTTAGCAGATCCCGAACCAAAGGAAGCAGTGTTCAGCGTGCACCTTGTGGAATCTGCTCCCAGCACATACATTCCTCTCCAACCCACCTCAAAGCAGGCTGATACTGGATCAATTCTGAAGGGTCTGGCAACAACAAAAGGTATTGACTACCTCAATGAAAGGGCTACTTAGCCTTGGTCGCACCCACAGAGGTGCCCAGCTTCTATTTGTCCCCTGTCTATGCCAGGGGAGGCCTTTCAAACAAGCCCTTTATGTCCCCAGGAAAGGGGTAGGGCAAGCCTGAACGGGAAACAGCCTCTGTTTAGACATTCATGATCCATCATCCCAAAGGAAAAGCAAGAAAAATATTTCAATAGCGATGAAGCCAGGGCAACTGGGCCAGAAAGCTAAGAAGCCAGGTGGCAGAGTGCTCAGAGGGCTTTCCCCCAGCAGGAGCTGCTGGAAGCTTCTCGTTTCTGTCTTTGCTGCCTCATTGGCTCCAGCCTCTGTTGAGATCTCCCCAGAACCTGTGTGTTGATAATACTGGTCCTGTACAGATCTCAGAGAGTGCATCTACTGCTGAAAGGTGGTGGTGTGAACTCAAAAGGCAGAGTAGGCTGTTTTGACAGCCCAGCTGGCTCTGTTTATCTCCCAGGATCTGAGGGGAGAAAAAAATATCAGAATGTGGGGCTGGAGGGATGGCTCAGCGGTTAAGAACACTGGTCGTTCTTGCAGAAGACCCAGGCTCGAATTCCAGCACCCACCCACATGGCATCTAACAACTGTCGGTAACTCCAGTTCCAGGGGCTTTGATAGACTCTCTGTCCTCCACGGGCACTGCATGACACGGGTGCATTTACCTACATGCAGGCAATACAGGCATACACATAAAGTAAAAATAATAAATAAAATTAAAAACAAAAATCAGAGTGTATGCTCATATTTCATTTCCTAAAGATCAGTTAACTTTTCAACCATGAAGATTTCTTTTTGGTCAAAAGTGTCCTTTATAACCTCATAATAATAATCAATTTTAGTTTATTTTGATTGAGAAGATGTGCAATAACAAAAGGCTATTGTAAATTACATAACTTTTATTATGAATACCCATTACTTCATAACTGCCTCCAGAGACCTTTGGAAAACTTAGGTAAAAGGGGTTATTCATTCACCACACACCACTCTGCCTCCCACCAAGGCCTCACTGTGTTCCCTGGGCCCACTTTAACCATTCAGTGTTGCAGGATTGTCCCAGAGGCAGAGCTCAGACAGTCCAGTCCCGGTGTTCAGTGCAGACAGAGGAGGAAACTGTGCCCCCCTGCACCTGATCTTCTCCAAGCCGCAAGCACAGCAGACACTTGAGGGGCAGAGGTTGGAGGAATCACACAAACGTCCCCAGTTTCCTAGACCTGCCGCAAGAGTGCCAAGCCTCAGGAGACCACTAGTTAGCACTCAGTAGTGCTTTCTCAGATACAGTGATTAACCAAAACCTAAGTTTCTCCATCTATAAAACAAAGACTCGTGATTCTTACGTTTGCTTACTTATCTTTTTCTTTTTATTTTTTGGAATCATGTGGTTCATTTAGCATCATTTATTTTAAAAAGCTAAAGCTTGATTGGAATTTTAGGCACGCCCAAAGAATGAAGAAAAAAGAAAGTTCTTTCTTTTCTCTAGGACTGAGCAATCTTTTTGACATCCATCAACACCAAATGTTAGCTATTGACATCAAACTGTCCACAATGAAGGCTTGTGCCCAGGCTTCAGCAATTAGCAAAGAATGAATGAGAAAGAAAAAAAAGAGAGCCCGATGACACTGTGTTGGGGACACCAGGGCCTCTGGACAAATTTGGACCAGAGGTTGGACTGACGAGTAGGAGCCACGCCCACACCCACTTACCACCTTTCACCCGGGCGGGTCTCAAAGCACTTGTCCAGTCAGGCTGATTGATGGGTCTGGAATTGCCTTGTTTGCCAGCAGGGTGAGGCACAGCAGCTGTTTAACAGCCCTGTGAGTGACCCTGGCCAGCACTTTCAAGGTAGGAAGCACAGAGGAGTAGAGTGTCCACTTAAAGCCACAACAAAGGCAGTGGGGGGAGGGCATCCTCCTCTTGTGAACGGGCAGCAGGCTAGCCGCTCTAATTACACATACACAAGCGAGAGGGAACAGGAGATGAATGGAGGCAAAATTGCTCTCTGGCAATTCTAGCTTGGCCCTTTGTCACCCTGGAAGATAGCTGGACACTCAGGCCCAGTGTGCCTGGAATGTAGGCATGATGTTACATAAGATCTCCACCCCATGACTGCTGTCACAACACACTGTCTGGGTCAGTTTCCAGCTTCAGGGGTCTTTAAGGTGTCCCTTGGTTATCCTCTTCCAGGGTACAATTCATATGTTTATCTTCCTCAACTACCTGTTGTACATAGCAGGAGCCCTTCCTAAGCGCTGCACCCAGATGCCCATTCACTGCTTGAGTCCCAGTAAGTGTCTGCAAAGGCCCATGTGTTGAAGTCTTGATCCCTGCAGTGTAATGAGGAAATGGGGCCCAGTAGAAGGAAGTCAGGTCACTGGGCACACGTCTTTGAAGGGAATACTGGAACCAGGCCACTCCTCTTTCTGTCACTCTGCTTCTCAGTCTCCTCAGGTAAGCAGTCTACTCCTGCATAGGCCTGCATCACCACAGGGCCAAAGCAGTGGGGCCAGCTGACCATGCACAGTGAGTCGAAATAAACTTTCTTTTAAGTGGAGCATCTATGGTGGTTTGTTATAGTAACAGACAGCTGATGCTTCCCTCATGCCATGACCCCCTCCTCCGTGGCACTAATGAAAGGAAGAAAACAAACCAGATTCAACTGGATTCTCATTACCTTCATGGAAGAGCGGAGCTTGTGGGTGGGAGGGTCCTATGAAGGCTTCTTTTTTAAATTGTGTGTGTGTGTGTGTCTGTGTGTGTGTGTGTGTGTGTGGTATGTGTGTGTCTGTCTGTCAGAGGGTATCTGTATTTGTACGGGGTGTGTGTGTATACTGTGTATGTATATATGTGTGTGTGTCTATGTGGGGGTCTCTGTATATGTATGGGGTGTGTGTGTGTACTGTGCGTATGTGTAATGTATGTGTGCCGTATGTGTATGGATGTGTGTATGTCTGTGTGTAGGGTGTGTGAACATCTGTATATGGAGTGTGTGTGTAGTATATATGTGTGTGTATGTGTAATGTATGTGTGCCGTATGTGTATGGATGTGTGTATGTCTGTGTGTAGGGTGTGTGAACATCTGTATATGGAGTGTGTGTGTAGTATATGTATGTGTATATGTGTGTGGTGTGGACTAGAAGTGAAATATGCACATGTATATATACAGAAACCAGAATAGGTCATCGGTGCCTCTGGCCTCTGCAGGCACCTGCACTCACGTGTACATACCACACACATGCACATAGTTTAAATAAAATAAATCGTGTGTGTGTGTGTGTGTGTGTGTCTGTGTGTGTGTAAATTGATGTGGATTAAAAGATCCTGTACAGGTAACCAGGTGAAGAGCCTCCAAGCTTACCTCGCATTAGCCTCCAGAAAATCTACATCCCAGGCCTACGGATGCACACAAACACTCTTCTTGAGTTTCACCTTCCTGACTAGGGACGAAACAAACTGACCAGAACACACAAAACGACTCAGGAGGGCCAGCCCTCTGAGTACCTTCGCCTCCTCCCTCCCACCTAAACACTGTACAAATGGATGCAGGTACTTGTTGAGTCAGGGCTGGAGATTGCCATCCTAACAAAGCTATAATGAGTCTACATTTATTTCCTGGTTTGCAAATGAGCCCAGCCCTGCTGGGCATGGTGGTACATGCCTGTAATCCAAACAATCAAGGGGCTAGAGAGATGGCTCAGTGGTTAAGAGCAATGGCTACTCTTGCAGAAGACCTGGGTTTGGTTCCCAGCACCCACATGGAGGCTAAGAACTTCCTACAACTCCAGTTCCAGGGGATGGGACACCCTATTCTGACCTCTGTAGGCATTGCATGACACGGGTGCACTTACATACATACATGCAGGCAAAACACTCATACACATAAAATAAAAGTAAATAAACAGGGGCTGGAGATGTGGCTTAGTAGTTAAGAGCACTGGCTGCTCTTTTAGAGGACCCAAGTTTGGTTCCCAGCACCCACATGGTGGCTAACAACTACCTGTAACTCCAGGTCCAGGGGAATCCAGTGCCCTTTTCTGACCTCAGCGGGCACTGCATGATACAGGTACACTTACATGCAGGCAGAGTACTCATCACATAAAATAAATATAATAGACAAGGTATGTTTTAAGTAAATAAATCTTTTGTTTAAAAGTACACGTAAAGGGACCTTGAACTGGAGGCTAGCCTGAGTTACATAGTGAGTTCTGGGCCAGTCTGGGCTATATAGCAAGACCTTGTTTAAAAAAAGAAAACAAACCCAGCCCCGACTAGAGGAAGCTGCCTACTGAATGCAACACATGGGGCCAACTCAGAACAGCAGAAAAGGAGCCCTTTCTCTATGTGGGAGACCCAAGAGCTCTAGAATTTTACAGTGCTTAGTTATAACACATTGTGTTAGGAAAATGCAGGGGAAAGGAGAACCAGCTTAGGCACCAAAGATTCAGGAATTGGAGCCCAGTGGTATAGCAAGCATGAAGATCATTCTGGCTAGATTACTTCCTCTGCATAGGGAGCAACAGAAACGAGCACCCCCAAGGTCTCCTCCCAGGATGTGCACTGTTTGAGTCATCACACCCCTCTGCAGTCATCAAGGCTTAGACCCCACCACAGCTTCCCACGGCCTCCTCATCTCTCTTCTGCTTCCTACCAGATCAAATCACAAACAGCAGTTGTGCAGCCCAATAGGGAAACAGGTTTTAACGCATCAGTTTTCCAAAAGGCATATTAAGACACAACAGAGAGGCAGAGAAAAAGACCCCTTTTCGGCGGGGGCGGGGCTTGTCCTCCTGATGCCATGACTGCTAAATACAAAAGGGGAGGCAGGTGGGGGGAGGGAGAGAAGAAAGGGAGAGAAGGAGAGAGGGGAGAAAGGAGAGTAAAGGAGCCAAAGCCCCAAATGGGTCAATAGAGTAGACAAAAGTCCCCATGGCTGTTCCCAAAGGTGGATAGCTGCTGCTTCAGTGTTTGCAACGTAATTAAAAGTAGCTTCAACAGCACAAGTGGGAATTATTTGTCTGGAACACATCTTTATAAACATTTGTTTCTATTTTTATAGTTTTTTTATAATTTTTTTTGAGACGGGGTTTCTAGCCTAGGTTCCTATGTATCTGCAGATGGCCCTGAATTTCTGCTCTTCCTGCCTTCACCGCCCCAGTACTGGGATTATAGGTATATATCACCATGCCTAGTTTATGTGGTGCTAGGGATCAAACCAGGACCTCGAGCATGCTAGGCAAACACTCTACCAGCTGAGCTGCATTTCTAGCCTTATTATAAAATTGACACGTATTAAGTGTACATCTTCATGGGTTTTACTGTGGCATTCCCTTAAATGTGCGTATTACACTTAGATGTGTGTGCTGGATAGCTTTGGTGTCAACTTGACACACCTGGGTTGAGGGAGCCTCAATTGGGGAATTGCCTTCATTGGACTGGCCTGTGGCCATGTCCTTGGGCACCTTCTTGATTATTGAGTGATGTGGGAGGGCCCATCCCATGGTGGGTGGTGTCACCCCTGGGCAGGTGGGCCTGTGTTGCATAAGAAAGCAGGCTGAGTAGGGGCCAGGGGAGCAAGCCAGTAAGCAGCATTCCTCCATGGCCTGTGCTCCAGCTCCTGCCTCCAGGTTCCTGCCCTGAGTTCCTACCTTGGGCTCCTAGATGAACTGTGACCCGGGAGATGTAAGCCAAATAAACTCTTTCCTCCCCAAGTTGATAGTCCTCAGAGTGGTTTGTCTCAGCAATGAAGAGACAAACTAGGACAGTGTGACTCCTACTGAGCCAGACAGATGGGCTCCAGGGAAGATGGCCAGGGGAGGTTTGACTACTGCTCTGGCTTCAGAATACACTAAACACAGGTTTGTACCAGTCCCTGGGGCAAATCTCATACTGCCCCCAGAGCCCTACCTGTTCTTTATGCCCGCCCTATAAGTCATAAAGGGAGTTCAGTTCGTGCTTATTCTAAGATGCGTAAAGCTAGCTCCTTCCCAGCAAGCCCACTCTCCCCAACATCCCCCTGCATCTCATAATCCTTCCCACTTCCCCTCCGCTCCTAGTGACCCTTCTGCTATATGACCCCACTGGGACTGTGTTCTTTCCTTTCCCACAACCTGGGACAAATGTAAACCTACCCCACCCCCTCTGCTCTCCTGTTTTCTCCAATGTTTTTGGCTTCATCTCAGGCTTATTCTAGCATACTCTCTCTAGCTTTCCTTCCCCTCACCCCCCTCCCACCTCAAATCATGCAGTTTCTTGCAGAGGGATGCTTTTTGGGGTGTTTAATAAACACCATAGGGCATGACCCTGTCCTGAGGCCCCTCGTGACTGAGGTTGTACAAATCTGATTTCATGGGCTCGTATTAGGCTGAGCCATACAAAATTGCTGTTATTCAACCATGTTGACATCCCAGAGGAATGACAACTTCGTGAGCTTCAATCTAATAAAGGAGCCTGGTATTCAAATATTAAAAACATATGATCTGGCATCCCACCTGCTCTCTTCCCAAATGGGATGTATAAATTTGGAAGTGGGGGCTGGGAAAGAGAGCAGGGTGTATTGTGCTCCACAGAATACAGGGCTTGCTTGGTTAGGGGCAATTCTGCCCGACAGGGAATGTTTGTAATTGTCTGGAGTTGATTTTGAAAGTCACACTGGAAAGGAAGAAGATGCTACTGTCGCTTGGGGGGGAGGTGGGTAGAGGCCAGGAATGCTAACCATCCTACAGTGTGCAGGGCAGCCTTCTACCACAGTGAATTATGTGTCCCAAATATCAGCAGTGTGGCTTGGATACCTTTATCCAAAATATTTGGGACTAGAAGTGTTCCAGATTTCAGACTGGGGTGGTTTTAGAATATCCACATATACATAGAGATAACTTGGGGATGAAACTCAAGTCTCAACATGAAACACATTTATGCTTCATATACACTTTATGCACACAGCCTGAAGGTAATTTTTTGCATTACTTTTAGCATTTTGACCGCAGCCTGTCACATAAGGTCAAGTGTGGAATTTTCCACTTGTGGAGTCATGTTGACTCTTAAAAAGTTTCAGATTTTGGTGCATTTCAGATTTTTTATTCTCAAGGGCTGGAGACACAGCTCAGTTGGCAGAGTACTTACCCAGCACACACAGAGCTCAGAGCTCCATCCCCAGCACTGTGTAAACCAAGCATTTGGTTTGATGCCTACCTGTAATCCGAGCACTCAGGAGGTAGAGGCAGGAGCATCAAAAATTCAAGGCCAACCTCAGTTAAGCAGGGAGTTTGAGGTTAGCCTGGGTTACCAGTGACTGTCTCAAAAAGAAAAGAAAGATAAAAAACAGATATTCAGTTTTCAAATTAGAGATGCTCAACTTGCTCTGCCAAAGGGAGAACACATGGTAGTGGGTATTTTCTGGGGACCCAGAGCTTAACATGTAGTTAAGCAATGGCATAGAGTGGTGAGCTCCATCACCGGAAGGGTGTTCCCCTCCTCTGCTCTGAACATCTGGCTTCAGCCTTCCCCTGGACCAGGGTCTATCTAAAGATGCTTCTCTTGTTGTGCACAGTAGACAAAGATGATGGGCGTCTTCTGAGCATCTGCAGATCCCTAAGTCAGACACGGGCTCCAATGCCTGCATCCTTGAAGTTTCTCACAAGAAAAGGATAGGCCTTTTCTTGGCTCAGCAGACATCTGAGCTCCTCCTCCGCTGCTGGAACCAGGCTCCTCCAACCACACCATGCAGTTCCCCAAGCACAGAAAGCCACCTGTGGCCAGCTGTGGCCCGCTCACATTTCCTGAAAGGGATCTGGTGTCGCTCTGGGTGATGGCGAACGGAATTTGAGAAGCTCCGCAGCACAGGCCAGCTCACCTCCTCCAGCTGCCTCTGTCACTGCGGCCCACCATTAGGTCAAGAGCGCAGAAACCTTTGGATGCAACCAGTTCCACTCCCTCCAGCTCCTGCTGTTGACAGAAAGTCTGCATGAGATGGAGGCATAATGGCAAATGAACTTGAACCCAAGATACAGTCACAAAAAAAAAATCACCTACTTAGAGAAATGGAAGGAATGTCGGGCCTCGTCTAAAACAGGCCACATCCGACTTTCTAAAGATAGCCTTCACCATACCGCGCTGCACGGGACTCCCAATGGAAGGGGTCTCTGCAGCCTCCTTGGGACCCTCCCAGCACCACACAGTCCTCAGCTGCAGTGGCGTCTTTCTGCTGTCCTGCCTTCTCCCTGCCCAGCTGCAGCTGGACGCGGCACAATAAAACAGGACATGGGGGGGGGCCCGGGGGGGATTTTTGAAAATAAAATTAAACTTAAAAAACAGGAGACATATGATCCTGTTCCAATGTGAAGCCTGTTCTCTGCTTTTTGGAACTTAAAACCTGCCTGACGTTCACCAAATGACACAGAGTGCTGGCAGATGGAGGAGAGAGAAAAGGCTAAATGTATTTTAATGGGACCATTAGGACTGTGTCAAAAGGTGAGAAAAAAGCATTTGCCTGCCAAGAAAATAAGCATTGGTCTAGAAGAAATATAGAGTACTCCTCGGCTTTCCCATTTACTCCAATAAAAAAACTATGAGAATGTGATTCCATACAAGACAGCCTAGATCAGCGTGGCACACAAATGCATGTTTTCTTAAGCCAAGTAATGTGGGTAGAAATGTAGGAAGACTGGAAAAGAGTGGGCACACTGCTATGTGCTAAGGCAGAGGCCCCTCAGCACAACTTTGAGACTTCTGCAGCCCACAGAATTAGGACCTTTGGACAAACCAGCCAACCATCTACATCTTCCACACTGATATTAATCATTAATTCCTCTGCTTCATGATACTGACGCTAAACCTTGCAACCTCATGTGCCAGAACAAAGATTTATTTTGACATTTATTTATTTACTTACCTATTTAGTGTGTGTGTATGTAACCTCCACTTGTGTCTATTGATTGATTGAACCCAAGGCCTGCCTCCACCTGTGTCTTCATGGACTCCCCTATTTTTCACATGAGTTTGACAACTTGGAGACATACGATAGTGAGCTATGTTGGGAAGCATCTGTGAGCTCATGACAGCCTGGGCTCCATGCAAAACGCTGAGAGGAGGAAAGCAGAGCATACCCTGAAGGCCGGGCCACCAACGCAGAGGACTAGACAGCTTCACACAAGAAGAGAAAGTGACCCACACAAGGAGAACACGAAGGAAATGTTACAAATGGCCAGACAAGGGAGAGAGCATGCCTGCCCCGTAGATATACCAGAACATTGTTCCTGCTCTCATTCCAAGGCAAAGTAGGTGGGGGCGGCACTGGCTGCAAAAGGAGGAGTGGCTCTTTATAAAGCAACATCTCCTTAGGGGAGGAGATCCCTAAGCTGCACAAACAGGTAGTAGAGAGAGAGCAGCAGAGGAAGAGCTGATGTAAGACCAACCTGGGAAGCAGGAAATTACCTCCTGGAAGAAAGGAAGAGTTAACAAGAGGGCCATACAATGGGGAAAGGACAAGGACCATTCCAAACGGTGTCCTTTTGCACACATCAGCAGGCCACCTGCAAAATTTCTGCCACTTCCAATTCTACCCACTGCTGACTGTCTTTACATCAATTCTCTTTTTCTCCTTAAATATTCTTACTTTAAAATGTTTGACTTAGGGGCGGGAGAGATGGCTCAGCAGTTAAGAACACTGGTTGTTCTTGCAGGCGACCCAGGTTCGAATCCCAGCACCCACATGGCAGCTAACAACTGTCCATAACTCCAGTCCCAGGGGATCTGACAGCCTCTTCTGACCTCCACGGGCATTGTACGACACAGATGTACTTACCTACATGCAGGCAATATAGGCATACACATAAAATAAAAATAATAAATAAAAAAATTTTTTTAATGTTTGACTTAAACACTTAATTTAAAACCAGGTCATTTATCATAAGCAGAAGGCAACTATGAAAATAAATACCAGGAGGTGTGGTAAGTGTTATGGATGTATTTCTGCAAAATGCTGAAGACTGGGAACCTAAAGCTTCTTCCCTCTTTGCTTACCTAAAATGGTGATGATTGCAAGTTCGAGGCCAGTCTCAACTACATAGTGAGACTTTGTGTCTGCATTCCAAATATTAGAAAGTAATGAACAGAAACAGATTAAGGGAGGACCATAAGGAGAGAAATTTGAACCCCAGTAATGAAGGGAAGGAAGGAAGGAAAGAAGGAAGGAAGGAAGGAAGGAAGGAAGGAAGGAAGGAAGGAAGGAAGGAAGGAAGGAGAGACAGAGACAGAGAGGAGGGAGGGAGGGAGGGAAGGAGGGAGGGAGAGAGGGAGGAAGGAGATTAAAAAGGAGGAGGAAGAGGAGGAGGAGAAGAAAATAAAGTGGAAATGGTTAAAATTGAGAGGAGTTGGTGTTAGAAAAACATTCAGGGCATTTTAGGATCAATCTTAGGCTCTCTAACTTTAATCAATGCATGAGGAATTGAAAGGTAATGTTCTGGGTTATGGCATTTACTATGCTATTCAATGTCATGTGCGACAGTCACCTGCAATCATCTCCCATCCTGTAGCCCTCCAAGGAAAGGTAGTCTGTCCCAAATACTAGGAGAACGCAAGCACATCATCACCCACATCAACACTATAATGTTCATCTTTCTTATGAAATGCAAGAACAGATGAGAAAGAATGTTATGTCTTCTTTAAACACCAACTCAACTCTGAACCCCAGAAATTTCCCTTTAAGATTCTCTTCCAAGTCAAGTATGGTGAAACACGCTTGGGAGCCAGATACAAGAGGATTGCCAAACGTTGAAGCCACCTGGGCTACATAGTGACCAGGTTAGCCAAGACTACATAGCAAGGCCCTGTCGGGGGGGAAAAAAAAAAACAACTTTACAACCTCCTGTAGGTACAAGATTCTTTGCTAATACAATTAAATCATCAGTTGGGCAGTAGGATACATTGAAAGGCTCTATTGAAACACCAAGATGTAGTAGGTAGTTGGCACTGGACAAAACTGTAAAGAAAAGTGGGCAAAGAAAGATAAAACCTCCTTTCTGAACATGGCCAGGACTCACATTCAAATTACAGGCTCCCCGGAGGAACTAAATGGCTAAACCCTGGAAACTTAGCACTTGGCCTCAAGCCTGACTACTGGCTGGTGCCTGGTGGTAAGCGAGGAAAGGCCCTCATGGGCCCTGCTAACCCACAAAGTACTGGGCTAAAGGGAATACCTACAATCACTGAGCAGGTGAGGTGTGTACATGATAAATTACTAAAACATAGTGAATAGACAAACATACTCAGCTCATGCCACATCTTAAACAGATAGCTCAAAACCTGCACACAGACTCCTCCTCAGAAAAGTCCAAAATGCCCTTGGCTCTCCCCCAGAGCCCATTACAAGCACTGTGGATCTAACAGTCAACTTATGCATCATCCACACATGGGTTAGGACCACTGGCATTTAAATGTGAAATATCCAGTTAGCTGTTCACCATTTATTTTCAGCGCAGCTGGTAGGAGCTGGGGCTACACTGGGTGATAGATCCCATCCTCAGAGGTTTCCCAAGCTACAGAGAGGTCTTCATAAGGACATAAACAGAGAAGAGAGATCTTTTTCCTCTTCCCTTCTGGATTCACTGGCTGGTGCTCTGTAAATTAGACTGAGGAAAGATAGATTAACAAAAGAAAAACAAACAGCCAGTCTGTAACCTTCATGGAAGCTTATCCTACTTTGGCCAACACTCCAGCTCCATGATGAGAGGATAAAAGGGGAGGGGGGGGTGAAGATCAGAGGTTTGTATACATAACTGTGGTGTTTGAATGAGAAATGTCCCCCCTAGGCTAAGGTATTTGAACACTTGGTCCCCAGTCAGTGGCACTTTAGGGGGATATTTAGGAGGTACAGCCTTGCCAGAGGAAATACGTCACAGAGAAGGTTTGGGACATTCATAGCCTCACCCCACCTTCAGTTCACTCTCTGCTAGTGTCTTCAGTTGAAGATGTGACCTCTCAGCTTCCCATTCCTGCAGCCAGGCCTATTGTTTGCTGCCATGCCTCCTCACCACACTGGACTCTCCTGGAACCAAAAGCCAAAATAAACTCTTTTTTCCATAAGTCACTTTTGGTCACAGTGTTTTATCACAGCATCAGAAAAATAACTAGTACATTAACCCAAGAGAAAGTGGGATCAGGGACAGAGAAAGGGCATTTATCCCCAAAAGACAACCTAGCTCTCTTAGGAGAGTAGCCAGGAGAAGGGATACTGTCTTATGACACTGTTTAGGTGACTTGAAGACTCCTAGTCTCCAAAAAGAGATGACTAAGTTGCTCCCAAGGAGGGGATTTATGCGATTAGAGCTCTTTTAAGAAGCTCAGCTTTCAGGCAAATAAAAGATATCACTAACTTGAATGCCTTCAGCTCAAAATAATTCTACCAAAATACAGTAGTTGGTGGTGGCCCAACCTGGTCTCCCTACCAGGCAATTACAACTTAGGGCATTATGCATTGAAGGTCAAGAGCTGTTCACCTTCAGTCCCTCACAAATACCTACACACACACACACACACACACACACACACACACACACACACTCCACACAGCAGTGCCTGCAAGTCCAACGTCTTACAGGAACTTCACGCTCACAAGGCCTCTAGGATGGTGACCCCGGCTATGGAGATGCTGAGTAGGGAAGCGTCTCTATGGGCACTCAATGGACAGGCTTGTAGCGGTGATACATTCCTGTAATCCTAACACTCAGGAGACTAATGCAGGAGGATTGTGAGTTTGAAGCCAGCCTCAGCTAAGCAGTAACACTCTGTATCAAAAAATAAATAAATAAATAGATCAAACAAATAAACAACAACCAAAGGAAAAAAAAAAAAAAGAAAGAAAACCTCAGAGGACAGAATGTAGACGATCTTCTCTTTCCGCCATGTCCCTTCCATTCACTCCATGTACGACCACAACTGAGCCAGCCACTTGTCCAGGAAAAAGAGCTCCAGCTTAGCAGCCATCACCTTCCATCAGCATGGGGTATAGACTTTAAAAAAGAAACGAAAGTCAGTAGAGCCCACACGTGCACCTTCCCACCCACGCACCCTAGGACACATGCACAACCTTTATTCTCTTTATGCCAAAATTTGTTTTGCCTGGGGAAGTTTCTTTACCAGCCAAGATTAAACAAAGAAGCTTAAGGAACAAGAACAAATAAAGCAAAACAGCCACAGAGTCGAAGGACAGAAAAGCCCCTTTCAAACGGAAGCCAACTTTCCCCAGCCTCTGTCCTGCCAAGCCCAGTTGGACACCGCCTGGGTAGAACCACAGGGTATGGAATATCAGAGAACTAGTCTCTTTCCCCCAACTCCTTGTTAAAATTATTAACATTCCCTTGAATGAAACGGGACAGGAGTGGGGTGTCGAGCTCAGCCTCTTTGCACATTGGTGGTAGAGGGTGAGCTTTTATTCCAACAGGTGCACAGCAATTCATAAAACGGGAAGTGTGGAGTTGAAAGGCCAAGAAATTACTTGTTCCCTTTGTCAGTTGCCCCTAATGCTTTGGAAAGGGATATTGTGTCCCTGGCTTGGAAAAAAAAAAGTTGGGGTGGGCAGGGGTCGGGTCAAGATTGCCAAAGGCTTAAAGGGAGGGGAGAACCAGGCGGAGGGCTGGAAAGGCAGAGAGGGGAGGGCTTGTGCATAGAGGCCATTGGAAAAGACAATGAGGTCTGGTGGCTGAACTGAAAATTCTGTTTCAAACTTTCTAGAAAACTTTGGGGGCACATCCCTAGATATGTTGGAAAGACTATGGATAAAACCACTGGTGTCCAGAGAACATCTGTGAGAAAAGGAAATTCCGTGTTTGTTTATGGTTGGTTGGGTAGCTGGTTTTTGGAAACAGGGTCACAATATGTAGCGTAACCTAGCCTGGAAGTAGTAGCAACTGTCCTGATTATAAGATTTCCCAAGAGCCAACAGGCAGAACTATGTGAGATCAAAGCCAGTCGGGTCTACACAGTGAGTGGGCAGGTAGGCCTGTGTTGAATAAGAAAGCAGGCTGAGCAGGAGACAGAGGAGCAAGCCTGTAAGCAGCGTTCCTCCCTGGCCTGTGCTCCAGCTCCTGCCTCCAGGTTCCTGCCCTGAGTTCCTACCCGGTGCTCCCTGATGAACTGTGACTTGGGAGATGTAAGACAAATAAACCCTTTCCTCCCCAAGTTGGTATTGGTCAGAGTATTTTGTCAAAGCAATGGAGAAACAAACCAGGATACATATACACACACACATACACATAAAATAAAATAAAATAAGTATTTTAAAAGACAGTTGGAAGACATCGTTTATTTTTCTGAGTCTGTGTTACTTCACTTAGTATAACAGTTTCTACCTAGCACCAATTCCTTTTAAATTCCAGGTCCTTATAATAAGATGATGATATACAGCAGTCCCTTCTGTATGAAATAACTGCCATCATCACAACTTCAGCTGAGCCCGATTGCTAAACATAGTCACAATTGGGCTTGTTGATGTTTGTGCTCATTCATTAAAGGAATGCCAGGCAGGGTCACTGGACCCTCACCTGAGTATCCTGCCACTCTTCCCAGCCAACTAGTCCAGCCTTGGAAGACAAAAGAGAAATGAGGAAGAACCCAATAGAGGGATGCTTTTGGAAGCCCTTGTCAAGAAACTCCAGTGGACTCTCATATGAACATATGAAAGTTGCCCTGTTTGACTATTTTTCTAGTTCCCTATCTAGGACTTGTAATGCTAATTACTCTTGCCTTTACTTCTCCTTCACATCTCCTATTCATGATTCAAGGACTTTCTTTTCTCCTTAGAGATAAGAGTTATGCAATTTGGGAGTCTTTTAGATAGACCCACTGAAGGGGTACTCCAAATTGCCTCACCTTGCGTCCCTGTTCAGCATGGAAGAAGCCAGAG
>NW_008329127.1:747141-764441 GCF_000622305.1 Nannospalax galili | reverse complement strand
ACAGGGTAAAAAGATCCCAAAGAAATGTAGCCAGTTTCTTGGCTAAAAGTCAAAATGTCCTTGGGCTTGTTAGCAACATACTCTGTTCCAAAGGCCAAAAATGTCAAAAGTATTTGGGAGCTTGTATCTAATCCTTAAAAGATTTTAGGGTTACCTCTTCAATTGGGGGAATGTTGGAGGGGAGGGAGTGGGCATGGATTAGGTCAAAACACCTTATCATGTATGAAATTCTCAATAAAGTTTTTGTAAAAATTAAAAAAAAAAAAAACCAACATCCACAGAAGAAATCCTGCAAAGTCTCCCTGCCTCTCAAATTCTGTCTGCCTAACAGAATTCTCCAAAAGAATTCCACAGTCACAGAACCTCTCCCCAGGAGTTTCATAATCAGAAGATTGACTCCTACTGCCAGACAGAGGTTCCAGGACCAGGAGAAGAGATCCCTGACACACAGTGTCACAAGGCTGTTGTACCTCCCCATTCACTCTCCTGGAGGCCTCCTTATCATCCCTAAAAGACAAATGTTTTCCCATAAGTGTGTCCCTCCCCCATTGCTTCCCCTATTAAGATGTTACATAAGCCCTAAGTTCTAACACTCTCTTTGAGTCACATTTTTCTGTGAACTAATCTGTACTTATATAAATAAAAAATCTGTCTGTTCTCTTCCAAATCTGTCTTTTGTCAGTTTAATTTGCAGGTTAAGACAGGAGAGATGTCTCAGTGGTTAAGAGCACTGGCTGTTTGGGGGGGGGTATTTTTTTTTTATTTTATGTGTATGAGTATATTGCCTGCATGTATGTGAGTGCACCGTGTCATGCTATTCCATGGAGGTCAGAAGAGGGCTTCAGATTCCCCTGGAACTGGAGATAAGGACAGTTCATAGCCACCATGTGGGTACTGGGAATCAAACCCGGGTCATCTGCAAGAGCAGTCAGTGCTCTTAACCGCTGAGCCATCTCTCCAGCCCCAACACTGGCTGTTCTTACAGAAGACCTGGGTTCAAATCCCAGCACCCACATGGTGGCTAACAACTTCTGTCCTTAGGCACTGCATGACACGGGTATACTTACACACATGCAAGCATAACAATTATATACAAAATAAAAATGAATAAATAAATAAAATTTAATTTGCAGGTGTCTATCACAGACCACAAGAGGGTAGAAGAAAAGTGTGTAGAAAAGGCCATGTATTAGTTACTTTTCTATTGCTGTGCTCAAACACCATAACCATGAGAACTTATAAAAGGAAGAGTTTATTTAGTTTATGGTTCCAAAGGGGCAAGAGTCCATCATGGTGAGGAGGCATGGCGGCAGAGGTGGCTGGAGTAGGAGCAGAAGCTAAGCTCTCCCATCTTCAAGCAGGCACAGGAAGCAGAGAGTGACTGGAGATCTGGCAAGGCTTAAGAACTCTGTAAACCCACCCCCAGTGACATGCTTCCTCCAGCATGGCCACACCGTCTAAGACTTCCCAAAATAGCCCCACCAAATTGGGACAAAATGTTCAAATACTTGGAACCTATGCAGGACATTCTCATTCAAACCACCCCAGGCCAGTAGAGGGAAAGTTACGATATATTCACAATGAAAGTCAGTAAGATAAAAGAAAATACTATGTCACTAAAGTCAAAACTACTGAATGTTTACTGTGAAGGGCGAGCTTTGGCATTCAAAAGGGATACTGTGCCAGATCCGAATGAAGCCCAACATTCCATTACTCCCTGCGTTAGCAGTCTGCTGCTTGTCAACCTGACATCAGATACATCCCTTTAATGCATACCCTTCCATGCCTGGCCCCTAAAGGCTCATGGTCATCTCATATAGCAAAATGCATCTAATCCCAGAATCCACAAAGTCTTCTCAGTTCCAACATTGTTCAAAAGTCCAAATTCCAAGTCTCTCTTGGGATGCAAGACAAACTCTTTGCTGCAAACACCTATAAAATCAAAAAGAACATTTTATACTTTGAACACACAATGGTATAAGCATTCCCACTCCAAAGGGAATAAATGAGGGACTAGCAAAGAAGAATTGGGCCAAAACAAGACTGAAGTCCAGCAGGTTGTTTGATGGTTTGAATGAGAATGTCATCCATAGGCTCCAAGTATTTGGACATTTTATTCCCAGCTAGTAGTGCTGTTTGGGGAGGTTTTAGGAGGTATGGCCTTATTGGAGGAAGTGTGTCACTGGGAGGTGGGCTTAGAGAGTTCTTAAGCCTTGTTGGATTTCCAGTCACTCTCTGCTTGAAGCTGTGAGTACTCTTCTTTCTGCTCCAGCCACCTCCGCCACCATGCTTCTCCACCATCATGGACTCTGATTCCTCCAGAACCATAAGTTCGAATAAACTCTTCCTTTCATAAGTTCCCTTGGTCACAGCATTTTATCACAGCAACAGAAAAATAACTAATACAACAGTGTAAGCTCCAATGGGTTTGGGCAATCCCACCCTATGACCTTGCTGTCTTAGCCTCTCTCTTGGATTGGATCCACTCATTATGTATATTATTTATGTTCCTGGAAACCCCAATATCCTAGGGTATCTACTGCAGCTTAGACTTCATCTTCACAACATCATATGTTGAACTTTCAGGGATTCCCTACAAAAAATAAGATCCTGAAATATGCTGCCCAACCTCACACATCTTCCTTTAAAATCTGTATGGAAGCCTCCATGACCCTGTAACTCTTGAATTCTGCATGTCTACAAAATCAGTCCCAAAAGGATGATGTCTAGGCCTGCCACCAGCTCAAGCAGTAGCTAGGCCCCCTTGGACCACAGTTGCAGCAGCCTCTGAGTATCTGGATGTCTAAACATGGAAAAGCCACTTCCCTAGGTGGTACTGTGGGAACAAGGCACCAAAACTCTCTATTCTCAAAGGAAAGTCATTCAAATGAGTTTAACATTTTATTCACAATCAGGACTGACCAGTTCTTAAAATGCCCCCAAAGTATCTTTCCTATCATCTAAGTGCAATGTGCTTGGCTTCTTTTCAGTGGTTCTAATCTCCTTATCAGTCACATCCTCCTTGTGTACAACTTTCATCTCATCCCTTTTCTGGCCAGACTGCACATTGCTTTTTGCTCTTCATACTCACTGTAAGCCTAGCTAAAAGCAGCTGGCAATAACCATGCAACAGTCTGAACGCTATGCTGTCTTGAAATTTCCTATACCAAGTTAATTAGTCTGTAGCCTTTCAACAGCCTCACTCAAAGTCTTGGGATATAGACAAAAAAAAAGATTATTTGTCAGAATATAACATGAAAGGACTCCAGCCTCTAATAGAGTCTTTATAGCCATCTGAACTCTCATGAGCCTGATCTTCACTTTTCATATTTCTATTTGCATTTTGACCTGCTGAATTCACACAATGTGAGTCCTGGTGATCAAACTTGGGTCATTAGGCTTGGCAACAAGTGCCTTGGGATATAGACCTATCTTGCCAACCCAAGAAAGCTAGGACTTAAACCTAGCCATTTTGGCCCCAGTGTCCAAAGTCTTTAATAATACCATAATTTCTTTTGTTCATATATTTTTACTTATTCTTTCAGAATTTCATACATGTGAATACCATAATATCTATGGTCACTGGACTCATAGCAAATGTAGTATTCATTCTACAGACATTCACTGAGTGCCTATTCTTTGACAGAGTCTTTCTCAAAAGATGGTAGAGGAATGCATTGCTATACTGTTCTATTCAGGTTCAAAGACTCACACTCAGAGCCCTTTACAATACCCTATTTTGCCCTGTAACTCATTTCATTGTTCAAAAAGTATTCTTGACTTTCTCCCATCTGCTCATAGACTCTCTCTGTTGAAGCTGGGAGAGACCTTGCCACCACCAGTCCTCCTTTTACTGAAGATGAAAGAGACAAACCAGTTGCCTGAGCTCACGGAGTTGGTGTTAGTCAGGTCCACGTGCTGGGTCTTCTGATGCCTAGCTGATCTGCATCTGTCTCATCTCCCTGGCTTCCTATCAGTGTGATTTGTGGTTATTCTTGTCTCCTGTATCTCCTCAATCAGACCCCTGGGAGCACCTTTAATTCCATCCCTTGAGAGGCAAAGCAGGCAGATCTCTGAGATTGAGGCCAGCCTGGTCCATATGGTGACTTCCAGGCAGACTGGGTTTAGGGAAACCCTGTCAACACACACACACACACACACACACACACACACACACACACAGAGAATATGGTCAGTTCTAAATGGGCTCCCAGAATATGTCATTTTGTGTGTTTCAAGATTATTGGAGTACTGTTATGCATATATATACCAGCACTGAGGATGCAGAAGATGAAAAGGGCATATTTCCTTTCTTAAGAAGCTCACCATCTGTGAGAATGGCTAGAGTAGACACACAAAGAAAATACATAAGTGTCAGTGTGATGGCTCAGTGGGTAACCACCAAGATGAACAATATAAGTTCAATCCCTAGGACCCTAGGAAGGAGAACTCTGACTCCCACAAGTGGTCCTGTGACCACCACCTCTGACCTCCCTATGTGTGTGACACACACGATAAATAAATAAAATTTTAATTTAAGAAAATACACATAATAATGAGAAAAGGGGAGGTGAGCTTTATCCAAGAGCTCAGGAGAGTTTATAGAGAAAGTAAGACTAAGACCAGGCTCAGGGATGAAGTCTTTCTCTGGTAGAAGGAAGGACAAAGGTTTCATGCAGCACATTGAACCAATAGAAGCAGAAGCTCAATTCAATAATATAATGCACTGGCATTGAGAAATTAGAAGCCAGAAAGCCTCTCTTATTCTCTGCCATCCCTCCTACATGCATCCTTTCCCCTGGAGCACATCATAAGGCCCTCATTTGAGAGATGATCTCTTTACACCTGGAGGCAAAAAGCAGCCTTATCTCTGAAGACCCTGAGACACAGAGAAGGATCAAGGGACTGGCCTTGCCAAGTTCCCCCAAGTTTATACCATTAGCTCACACCCTCTGTCCTCCCATGCTTTTCCTTATTCTCCCTTTCTTCATCGAACCTAAGCATAATAAATACACTAGTGTTCCTATTTCTCTGAGTCTCCGTTTCCAAAGGCTCCTATGCCCCACTGAACTTGTATTAAATAAATTAGTACTTTTTTCTTCTCTATCTTTTATTATAAGCACCTTAGCCAGAGTCCTAACAATGAGTAGGGAAAATAATCTTTCCTCCTACAAGTGCATTCTGCTAGAGGGGTGTGATGTGCCAGCCTTTCACTCCTGACATGAGGTATCTCTGTCTATGCCACTAAGAAGCCACCATGATAGAACATGAAATCAAATGGGCTACACATGCATGCTCTACTGGGCAGGGGCTGGAGTAACAAAGTCGTAATGGCAGATCTAGTAGAGAGGGGCGGGTTTGGATGGAACCAGCTGGAAAGCTAGGGAGGAAGAGATGATTGAGACTTACCCATCCATGAACTTGGCCATTGTCACACCATCATTAGAGTGACACACTCAAGTGCCAACCTGCCCTCCCTTCAGCCTAGAGCTGTTTGACAGTTTTCACTCTGATTCCCTGGACACTGAGCAACATCTTAATGAGTACTTTTGCCTCCCAGTTTCCGGTATAATGAGAGAGGGGAAGTTCTCCTCCCCTAACATCTGGAATAAGACTTCTTCTCAGTGATCATTCTACATTTATCTGGAGGAAATCCACTGCTTTGCTATGTGGGTCAAAGAGTGGGATTCTCAAGCAATAGACCACAATGCCTGACCTGCTTTGGGAAGAGCTTGGATTCTAATACCTGATGAGCCTTCACAGTGAGTTTGAGTCTATAAGCTTGACTATGAGATGAGTCCCAATGAAACGCCCCTATTTGATGAATGAGTGAACCATTTGAAAAGTACAGGAAGACCAGAATCGATGGTATGCAAAGTAGAGGGATAAGCAAAGCAAAGAGCACCCAGTTGTACCTCTGATAGGGATTTTAAGTCATCTGATACAAGTCTCCCCCTCCTTCTCCTTTGCATGGTAAACAGTAAAGTCTCCACTGTTCTTTTGAAGAACCTTAAGAGGTTTTAAGTTCTGCATCCATCTTGGTCCAAAGGCTGCATGTGAGGCCATATAATCCAGATCACAGGGGCACAGTTCATCAGGACAAAGGCCAAGACAAGAAAGCCGTAGGTGGTCATCAGAAACATCATCCCATCGTGATGTAACGCCTTGATTAGATGGTATCATTCTCCACAAAATGATCACCTCAGAGGCATAAGTGCTATAAAACAGACTTTCTAAACTCCCCAGACTTCCAAGGCTGAGAGCACTGTACTCACATGACACAGACACACACATTACATACATAATCTAAAATTTAAGAAAAAATTGCAATTAAAAAATATGTATGCAAACACAATTGTCTTCATAAAACTTCTCCATCTTATTCAAAACAACCAACTCCCTGGAGCTTTCCAAATGTTACTAAGTTGATTGGCTCAACTATCCCTGACCCACCTTGTCATAACTAACACCAAAGGAAGGCAGTCAACTAAGAAAATGGGACAATGGGTCTCCAGAAGGCTCCACGGAGTCTGTCTTGCTTTTTATGTAGATAAGAGCAGGAAAGAAAAGGTAAGCTGGAAAGCCCCCACCTGCACAGACTCACATCCTGCCCCACCTAAACTACTAATTACTTAAAGGGATTAAAGAAAATACCACACAAGTGAGGAAAGGCAAAGAGAAAACTGTAGATACAGGACACCTCAGAAAAGTCCAAGTATCCGGCTTTGGTGAGGGAAGATTTCAAGGCAAAAATCAAGGGCAACACAAGTCCAAAAGTCCCCAGGAGGAATCAGACACGGCTTTCAGGAGCAAGCACACATGCTCCGCTCAAAAGCCTATGAGCTAGCCTGAAACACAAGTGATCATAATGCCAGCCGGGTGTCTTCACATCCTACCAAGATGGCTACAAGACAATCAAAAAAAGCCTATGAGCTAGCCTGAAACATAAGTGATCACAATGCAAGCCAGGTGTCTTCACATCCTACCAAGATGGCTACAAGACCATCAAAAAAAGCCTATGAGCTAGCCTGAAACACAAGTGATCATAATGCCAGCCGGGTGTCTTCACATCCTACCAAGATGGCTACAAGACCGTCAACGTCGAGTAGTAACATCTGAAGTGCATCTGTGTTTAAATATATAAGCGTGTTTTCTTTCTTCTCCAAGTAGGTGTCTGTTCTACATTTACGTTGTGATTGCTTCAAGGAGGCTAGAAACCAAGATGCTTTTTAGAAACAACCCATTCAGCTTGGAGGACAGCATTGGTGTTTTGTTGTTTTATTTTAAAGAAAACACTGAGGAGCCAGGTGTGATGCCATGGGCTTGTAATCTCAGCACTTGGAATGCTGAGGCAGGAGGAGTGCCACAAGTTCCAGGCCAACCTGGACTACAGAGCCATTTCCAGGTCAGGCCAGGCTACAGACCCTGTCTTAAAACAAAACATCGGTGCCAGGTGTGGTGACACACACCTTTAATCCCAGCACTCGGGAGGCAGAGTCAGGTGGATCTCTGTGAGTTCGAGGCCAGTCTGGTCTACATAGCAAGGTCCAGGCCAGCTGGTGCTAAGGGAGACCCTATCTCAAAAAGACAAAAAAAAAAAAAAAAAAAAAATCAAGGCAGAGGGAGCTAGAGAGATGACTCAGTTAGTTTACTGCCACACCAGTAGGAGACCCAAGTTTGGATCCCTAATAACCAAGTAAAAGTCAGGCATGGCTGCACTTGTCTATTATCCCTGAGCTGGGGGGAGGGGGAAGGTCGAACACAGAATCCCAGGAGTGCCTTGGCCAGCCAGTTCCAGTGAGAGACTGTGTCTCAAAAAATATGGTGGCAAATGATAGACCAAGATTCCCGATGCCAGCCTCTAGGAATATGCACAGACCCACATGGACACGTACAAACACAATACACACATATATACAAACTCCCAAAACATAAAACAAGAAAACTCCCCTGATGATGACAGGTTTTCAAAGAGGTAACTAGAAGTTTTAAATTGTAGAAGATGTGGATGCTCAGAGACAATCTAAGGCAAACACTGAAAAACTAAAAACTTAGCATGCACCACAACTAATCTTTCCCTGTGTACTGTTCCCTTAAGGAAAAACAAAGGAGGGGAAGGGTAACATAACGTTCTTGGGAACCTAGGCTACACATTCTAGATGTCAGAACTGAATAGAAGGGAGCACTGTCTCCAATCGGCCTTTCTGAGGTTGCAAACCAGATGCTTGCAAGCTGGCTCTGCAGAAAGGAAGGCAATAGTGTAAGAATTCAAAGTGAACCAGCACCATTTGCATAACTCAGCTGAAGCACAATTAGGCTTCAGGGGACCCAATTCCAGAACTGGGAGGCAAAGACACACTTTTGGTCTCTGGGCTGCTCTTTTGGTGTCTATATACAGTTCTGCTCTGATTTTTTTCCTCTCGTAACTGATTTCCTCTCTGGCTCATCATAATCTTAATTCAGCATACCATCCCCAGCCTGAGACAGCCTGCATAAGCGTTCAGCTCCAGGGCCCGTGGGCAACACAACATCCCTCGGGTCTCAGCACAGACTCCCCAGAAAGGACCTGCCTGGGCATCTTGTATTTGGACTGAGCTCTGAGCTGTGCAAGTCACAGGGGTGGGCTGGGCCTTCTAGTCACATGGCTCTCCCACCAGTCCTGCAAGCTGAGAAGGCTTCCTCTGAAGCATCAAGTGGAAGGAAATGTGTGGAATTGGGCAAGTCTCTGCATTCACTTGACCACCTCCCTGTTCATAAAAACAGACTGATAATATCTTGTCATTAGGAGATGAACCAACACCCATAAGTTGCCCTCTGACCACATGCACACTGTGGCATGCGCATGCCTACACTTATGTCCTGCAAGCTGAGAAGGCTTCCTCTGAAGCATCAAGTGGAAGGAAATGTGTGGAATTGGGCAAGTCTCTGCATTCACTTGACCACCTCCCTGTTCATAAAAACAGACTGATAATATCTTGTCATTAGGAGATGAACCAACACCCATAAGTTGCCCTCTGACCACATGCACACTGTGGCATGCACATGCCTACACTTATGTACACACACACACACACACACACACACACACACACACACTAAATAAATGTCCCCTGAGTGCTGGGATTAAAGGCATGTACCACCATACCTGGTCCAATAAAAAAAAAAATCTAAACCATAAAAACAGACAAACTAGATGACTGGATTGATTAGCTTTCCATGACTATAACAAATGCCTAAGGTAATCAACTTGTGAAGAGGAAAGGCTTATCTTGATGCACAAGTATATAGTTTCAATCCTTGATCATTTGGCCCTGTGGTTTTGGACCTGTGGCAGCTCATCAAGCAGGAGAGTATGAAAGAGCAAAGCCATCCACCTTATGTCTGGGAAGTGAAAGAGAGGAAAAGGGCCTGGAACCCTGCAGTATCCTTCTTAGACACATCCCTATGAACCTGAAGAACTCCCACTAGGCCTTGTCTCTTAAAGGTCCCAACACTTACCAAGAGCTGGTTCATCAAGTGAGGACCAAGCCTTTAACACATGGGCCTTTGAGAAATATTTCAAATCCAAACTATGAATGATCCTCTGTGACCTTGAGGCCTGAACACAAAACTGAGGCCTATAACCCCAGTTCCACCTGTAAAAAAGCAGGAAATCGAGCAATGATTTCAGCCTCCCATCTTCCTGGTCTTGTCCACAGAGATGAGAAACACTTCTAAGAAGGAGGCCTGGCTTCTCCGGGGAAATGAAAAGACTCAAGGTGTCCCACAGCCCAGAAAGGAGGAGGAGAATGTGGAAGTGTTTCTTGAGAGGTGTGCCACTGGCATTTGGGGCAGACTTGTTTTTGTTGGATGGGACAGAAGCATGCAATGTGAGCAGCTCTGCCCTAAACCTTAGGGAAATGCCTGCAGTGTCCCCTGACAGTATGACAGGAAAACTCAGACAAACTTAAAAATAAATAAAACCATCTACATGCCTCTGGGTGGAGTATCACTCCTGGGAGACAACTGTAGCCAGACACCACAGGGAGACCTTCCAGGAGAGTATCTGTGCTCCAAAAAAAAGAAGGGAACAGCTGCTCAGACATCAAAAGGAATTTTAGTTTGACTGAGAAGAAACCTTTTGGAGGTCAGTTGTAAAACACCATAGCAAACTGCCCAAGAATGACTATTCTATTTTCAGAGTTGTGTGAGTGTGTGTGTGTGTGTATGTGTGTGTGTGTGTGTGTGTATTTTAATAAGACAACTATCTTCCTAAGTCCACCCCTACTCAAACGTAAGAAGATGGATAAAATCTCTGCTAGAGGCTTAGGGCTCTACCTGGAGAATCAGTCCTGGAGTCTAAAGAACTCGAATTAATAACCATATTCAATCAAACCATGCATACTAATATCATTACTGACAGGCACATTTATGCAGTTTAATGAGGCACAGGCTCTTTCTAACAGCAGTTATGATTATTTTAGCATCATTCACAATTGTGCACAGGCAGTACCTGATCCCAGCACGTCCCTGCATTGCTCAGTGAATGGACATGCAAAGGACATGCCTCCATGACCATCTGCCTTCTGAGGATTTCCTTCCACAGAGTCCAAGCCACAGTTCCTCTGGATAAGGCTATCCAGCAGCCTTCTTTATATCCCCAGGAACACTGCGCAGCTACAGAGAGGCAATGAATGGAAGCACCAAGCAGGTCTTTTTCAGCCTGCTCATCTGCCCCATCCCAGCCTTATGCTTTCATCAATTCAATGTGTTTAAAAATCAGCTTGACTGGATAAGGGAAGAGAAGCTGTTCAGAACTCTGTGACCACTCAGAATAGAAACTTCAGTCAGAGATGAAGCTCACAGTCCGAACCAAATAAGAGTGCTTTCTTCCCAACTCCTTCACTGGCCAGATTGTTGTGAATCTGAGCAGATGTTTAACACTCCTAAGCGTCCCGAACACAGTGAACTTCAGAACAGGAGATCAAAAACTGACATGGAGAGATGTCTCAGCAGTTAAGAGTACCTGTTGCTGCAGGATGTGGTGATGCACACTTGGAATCCCAGCACTCAGGAGGCAGAGGCAGGAGACTCTCTTGAGTTCGAGGCCAGCCTGATCTACATAATGAATTCTAGGCCAGCCAGGCCTACCTACATTGTGAGAACCTATCTCTAAAACAGAAAAATAAATAAATAAATAAATAAATAAATAAATAAATAAATAAATAAATAAATAATAGCACTTGCTGTTCTTATAGAGAACCCAGATTCCCAGCACCACATCAGGCAGCTCAGAACCTCCTGTAATTCCAGTTCCGGGGGATCAAACACCCTTTTTTGTCTTCTGCAGGCACTTCCACACACATGGTACACATATAGACAAACAAGCACACACAAAACACAAATGAAAACCAACTACGGGACATCAGGGGACACTAACCTGACTCAACAGACCTTAACATAAATGACAGAATTCATGAAATCCAGTGGGGGAGGGGGCAGCTATGGAAGGGTGCTGATGGAGAAGAGGGTATGAAGACGATTAAGATGTTGTGTATGAAATGCACAAAACTTCATTCATATATATATATATATGTACACACACACATATATAAAGCTAGCGTATAAGAAAGACTATGAAACACAAGAATGAGGAAGCAGCAGCACTGGATCCCACAGAGATTCTAGACCATTCTGAAGGGGAAGCCACACCCTGCATCAGGGGAAGTTTGAGGTCTTGTGGACAACATGGGTTCTCATTTGCATCCTCCCGAGTTCATCAAACACACAGTGCATACTCTAAGCCAAGACTGAAAGATACAGCAGTGGTGGGCCCTATGGTTGGGAAACAAGCTGTCACCAAGATCACATTATAAAAGCTTCTTCCCTGGGGTAGCAGTGGCAGAACCTTTAAGAGCCAGGTCTATCAGGAGACAACCAAGTCAAGGGGACTCCACACGCATGAATGAATCCATGCTATTTTGAGCAGATGGATTAGTCTCGTGGGAGTGGATCAGGTCCTCTAAAAATGGGTGTCCCAAGGAGCTAGGTACATTCCCTAATCCCTTCTTATGCATGTGCCATTCACCAGTCTTGCACACACTCCTACCACTACGATGCCATCTGCCATGGGAACTTTACTACAACCAAACAGGGGGTCAGTGCCATGCCCTTGAACTTCCAAAGTGGTGAGATAAATAAATATCTTTTTTTATATGTGACCCAGCATTGACTATTTTGTTACAGCAACGCAAAATGGATTAAGACAATTGGGTCCAAAGTTCACCTCTGGAGACTTCCAACTTGTACTCTACCTAGCATCAGTCTGAGTGCTTAGTTTGGCCATTCAATGAATCACACCCCTTGCCACTGCTGAAGCCTCAGGCTGCAGGGGAGCTGGTGACATGGAAAACTCTGTGCTAAGGTATAGAGGGCCCCATATTTACTGTACAGAAAATCTAAGAAAACTAGTAATTATATTCATAATTCTCTTGTATGGTGTTAGGAGCTGAACTGTGTGGATCTCCACATCTAATTCATAAGTTGAGGACATAATTCCTGGTACCTCAGAAAGTGCCTGTATTTGACAATAGGGTCTTAAGGATGTGATTAAGGTTAATGAAATCAGCTGAGTGTTCTTACTAGAAGAGGCAATTAGGAACTGGAGATGTAGCTAAGGTGGTAGAGTGCTTGCCTAGTACACACAAGGTTCTGGGTTGATCCCCAGCACCTCAGAGACCAGGCATGGTGATACATACCTGTAATCTCAGCACTTGAGAGATAGAAGCAGGAGGATCAGGAGTTCAAGGGCATCTTCAGCTACATTGTGAATTTGAGGCCAGCCTGCAATACAAAACACCTTTCTCATGAGAGAGCAAAGACCTCCTTAAGTCGGTTTTGTGCTATGGATGGGTTGGAACCCGGGACTTCACACATACTGAGCCACAGTACCAGTCTGAAATCAGTTATCAGATCACAGCTGTGATATGTTCAACAAAAGACAAAACTTCAGACCTGCACAAGACCACATCAGCAGACATACCAACATGGATGGAGGAAAAGTTCCCAAGGCTCTACTCCTAGATGAAGAGTTAAAGGCAGCCAATGACTAATAAGGGAGGGAGAATCTGTTTTCTTCAGGGGTAAGCACCCTGATAGGCAGTCCAACACTCAGTGGTCACTCCTAACACAAGTACACACAGGCAGCACTAATTGGACTCAGTAGGAGAGAGAGTGAGACACAGGGATAGAAACAAAGAGATAATAATAATTATAGAAGCAGAAATCATGAATTTGAGAGGGGCAGGGGACGTAGAGGAGTTGGAAGAGGGAGAGGAAGGTACAGAAATGACATAAATACATAAATATGAAATTCTCAAAAAAGTAAAATGTAAAAAGACCAAATTTCATCAGATAACAATTTTACTCAAAGGCAGAAAAACTCTAGCTGGATCCTGGTGGTATAGGCCTATAATCCAAGGATTATATAATTATTATAATCTTCTATAATTATTATTATCTCTTTGTTTCTATCCCTGTGTCTCACTCTCTCTCCTACTGAGTCCAATTAGTGCTGCCTGTGTGTACTTGTGTTAGGAGTGACCACTGAGTGTTGGACTGCCTATCAGGGTGCTTATCCCTGAAGAAAACAGATTCTCCCTCCCTTATTAGTCATTGGCTGCCTTTAACTCTTCATCTAGGAGTAGAGCCTTGGGAACTAACCTACCAAGGAGGTTAGTGTATGGGGATCACAAGTTCAAGACTCACCTAGGCCACAGAATGAGTTCAAGGCTAACCTGGGCAACTTAATGAGGTTCTATCTCAGAACTTTAAAAAAAAAAAGGTGGGGGGATAGAGATTTGTCTAAGTGGCAAAGCACCAACCTTGCATGTGTAGAGCCCTGGGTTCCAACCCAACCACTACAAAAAAAAAAAAAAAAAAAAAAAGGGAAGAGATGGAGGGAACGAGGGAGAGAGCAAGGGTGGGAGGGAGGGAAGAGGGATGATGATCTAGTGGTCATTCTAGAACTGAACAACACAACTGAAATTATGTACTTCTTAGCTGAATTTAATGGCAGGTTAGTCACAGGTGTGGAGAGGTCTAGGCAACAGAAAAACAAATCATTAAAAAGCATCTGAACACAAATTTATGGAGCAAAGTAGAAGGCAAGACAGAAAAAGAGCATAAGAACTTTTAACCATAAGAGGATTAAATGGGAGGTGTAGGTCAAGTCCCAGAGGGGAGGGAAAGACAGGAGCAGAGCAGTCGAGAGCTGTAGAATTCTCCAAAACCAACGTATGTGGAGCCACGGAGTCCAAACAATTCAAACACTACAAATCCCAAGACCAAACGCAAAGAAGACGGTAAAAGCTGTGCAGACATAAAGCATTCTGCCATAATTACATATACAGATGGTTTTATAAAGAGGAGGAGGAAGAGGAACAGCAGGAGAAAGAAGAACAGGGAGGAGGAACAAGGGGAGGAGGAGCAGGAGGAGGAGGAAGAACGTGATGGTGATGATGATATCGGAGCTGTTTGCTAAGCTCAAAGAATCAGAAAGAACAGAGGCTGAGGATGCAGCTCAGTCGTAGAGCTCTAACCTAGCATATTCAAAGTCCTAGGTTCTATCCTAGGCCCTGCAGGAAAAATAAAAAGGAGTAACCAGCCCCCAAGAAATATATATATATATATATCACAGTCAACTGAGAATACGCTACTATTGAGCTACTACTGAGTTAGTCTTTGTAAATTAGAATTCAGTTTCACTGGAAGGAGTTGGAAATGAATAGTTAATATTCATAAAATACTTGGAGCAGTGTGGTGAGGGTAAGCAAAATAAACAACCAAGTATGGAGTGCAATATATATTTAGGACCCTATGCCTACAACTTTAGTTGGGGAAATACCAAGAAAAAAATAGCTTGCTAATCAGGACAATAATTTAAGAGTAAGAATCTAGAATTTTCTAAGGCAAAGGCCAAGGTATCATAGACAGGATTCAAAGGCATCCAAAGCTGAGGGGAAACTGTATTTTTATTGTCATTAGCCTCTAAGTTAAATTTAGTGTTTTCTTCTATTACAATTCTAGGCAGTATGTCCTGCAGAATGAGCAGTAACGGAGATTTGTCACAGTAAAAATCACCTCTCTCACACTGTTGTAGATATCACAGAATACCATTCACACATTATTACTTTGAAATTATGATAGGTATTAGATCTGCCACTAGACCCTTTCATTTAATATTCTAACAGAAAAGCACATATATTATGATTTGGAAATTTGGGGTTTTTTTTTTTTTCTTTATTTCAGTGGGAGTTGAGAATGTAGCTCAGTAGCCATTCAATCTCTAGTACCCTCTCCCCAAAATTAAGAATGCCTGTAATATAATTGTTTTCTTTTCTAGTACAATTTATTTCATTGTAATTACTTAAAGATGTTACTCAGAGATGGAGTCTAAAACATTTCACTTGCCCTACATAGGAGCTATAATATTGAAGGAAAAATAAGAAAAAAAAAACCTGAAATAAAAATTGAGCCAGGCATGGTGGCACACAGCTCTAATCCCAGCATGCAGGAATCTGAGACTGGAGGATCACAAATTCAAGGCCAGCCTGGGTCATAAGAGATAACCTGTCTTAAAAAGCTGAAATAAGCAAGGCATGGTGGAGCACACCTGTGTAGTCCCAGCACTTAGGAGGTAGAGGCAAGAAGACCAGCCTCAGCTACATAGTGAGTATGAGCCAGCCTGTGCTACATGAGACCCTGTCTGAAAAAAAAAAAAAAAAAAAAAGAAAAAGAAGCAATAACAAAAAAGCCAAAATATGATTGGTTGGTTAAAACATTGGTCAACTTCTCAAAATCAAATCCTTAAAGTAATGTTACTTTACTAAATCCGTCTTCAGCTCTTGGCGCGTTAATAAATATTTAAGTATTTCCCTTTCTCGTTTCCCCTTTCCCTGTCCTTGGTATGTGTTCTGTGGAAAGCCCCTCCTCTGAGTAGCCACCAAGACAAGCTTCAGCGTTTCCAGTTCCCTTCTGACCTGTCAGGGAAACCTCACTGAAAAGGATGATTTCTAAGCAAAGTCTCACCACTTTGGACTTTCCCAACATCTTGGTTTTCTTTAGCTGAGGATGGAACCAAGGCTGAAGACATGTTCTACCACTGAGCTTCTTATTATTTTATGTGTATGAATGTATCGCCCACGTGCATGTAAATGTACCCATGTCACGCAGTGCCTGCAGAGGTCAGAAGAGGTGTCGGATCCCCTGGATCTGGAGTTACGAACAGTTGTTAGCCACCATATGGGTGCTGGAATTCGAACCTTTGTCCTCTACAAGAGCAGCCAATGCTCTAACCAGTGCGCCATCTCTCCAGCCCCTACTTCATCCCCAGCTTTCCAACATCTTATCACCTCTTCCTATGTCCACCAACCAACCTAGCCCACACCTCAAGATAATTAGCCAACCAATTAAAAGCAAAAAAAAAGCTCCTACACTCCAACTAAGGCTTGTTAGCTCTACTTAGCTCAGGTTGACTTCCATCTTAACTCTAAAATCTATGAAGATACGTAATTTCTCAAGAAGAAATTCAGTTGATCAAAACAGATGCAAGGAAATTAGAAGGAGGCTGTGGAACCTTCAAAGGTTGGGGCCCAGCTGGTAGAAGTGGGTTGGTGAAGGCAAGTCTTTGACAGTTATATGTACTGGCTCCCGGCTCCTCCCTCACCCTCTGCTTCCTGGACTGCTGTGAAGTAAGCATCCTCCCCCACAGATTCCTGAAGCCATGACTTCCCCCAATGATGGACAAAAACACCTCTAAAAGGATAAGCTAATGTGAATCTTTCTTTCCTAAAAGTTTCTTCCGTTACGTATTTTGGTCATAGTGGTTCAAAAGATGGTCTATCTAAAGATGGTCCTAAATAAAGATGCCCAGTTGAGGAACAAGCATACTATGAGGAACACTTCAGATTCAAATCATAACAAATTTTTTCTCAAGTGAAGATAAGTTCTCTCTACTCAATATGACACTAATTCCTAGTTACCAGATGCTTAAACATTGGGAGCCATGTTTAAAGTATTACACCATGAGACAGAGAATATAAAATAATACAAAAGTACTTTGGGCTGGGGATGTAGCTCAGCTGGTAAGAGAGATTGCCTAGCAGGAATGAAGCCCTGAGCTCCACACCCAACTGGCCAAAAACTAGGCATGGAGGTGCACACATATAAACCTAGCGATCAGGAGATAGAAGGAGAAAAATCAGAAGTTCAAAGTCATCCTCGGCTATATACCCAAGAACTACCTGAGATCGTCTCAAAAA
>NW_008329127.1:712516-746845 GCF_000622305.1 Nannospalax galili | reverse complement strand
AAAAATACCCTCTATGTGAGTTGAGAATCTACTGTATGTATTATTTAGAGAATACACATCAACCCAAGGCCAGAGGAGACAACCCAATTTAGTAGAAACCAGCCTCAAAGGTCCATCCATGCTTTTCTTCTTCGTTTTTTGTTATTTGTTTGTTTGTTTTGACACAGGGTCTCCATGTAGCCCAAACTGGCCTGGAAACTCACTATATAGACCAGGCTTACCTAGATCTCATAGAGATCCACCCGCCTCTGCCTCCCAAGTGCTGAAATTAAACATGACGCCAGGCTCCCATCCTTTTTTGTTGTTGTTGTTTTGGTTTGGTTTTTGCAGTACTGGGGATTGAGCCCAGGGCATACACATGCTAGGCAACTATACTACCCCTGAGCTACATCCACAGGCTTTATTTTTTTACTCTTCATTTTAAGACAGGGTCTTGCTAATTTGCCCAGGCTGGCCTTGGACTCATTCTGTCACCCAGGCAGGCCTTGAATATTTTTATCATCCTGCCTCAGCTTCCTGAGTAGTTGGAATTGTGGGCCTGTGCCACCAACCAAAACGATGCTATCCATCCTTTTTGATAGGCGCTTTCTCTGATCCCTCTCTGTTCCCATAGTCCACTGTATCCATTACTTGGCTCCCAAACCCCAACATCAGGCTCTGCCCCCCTCTTGTTGTTTCTGGAGGAGAGTTACTATGTAGATCTGGTATGACAGGGTGAAGAACACCAGACAAATTTCATTTTTGAAGCATTTGAAAGGAAAAAAATAAAAAGGAAGAGAAGCCAGGGGAGGAGAGAAGAAGGAAAGGAAGAAGAGAGACAACAAGCCAAGCTTGACCCATCTTCGGAAAGCCTAGCTGCCAGGGTGGCCCTTTGGCTGGTGCCTGGGAACACAGATATGTGGATTTCTGGGGAAGCATTCCCACCACTCCTGGTAAGAGTGCTCACTGCACCTGAGCAACTCGCCCAAACACTGTCCACTGTGCTTTCCTTCTGGGTTGACAATTACTTTTATCGTGTGTATGCACACACATAAACATTTCACATGCACATGTGAAGGTCAGAAGACAACCTCGGGTATAGGTCACCCCTTTCTACCTTGTTTGAGACATGGTTTCTCTTGATCACTGCTACCTTACCTGATTTTTACAGGACCGTGAGAAGCCAAACTTGGGTTGCACAGCAAGTACCTTACCCACTGAGCCATCTCTTCAACTCCCTTCTGGAAGTCTAGAACTGGGGAGCACACCAGTGAAGTGGTACTTACATACCCAGCTCCAGAAAAACCTCTGTCGTAAGCTTCTCCAGTAATCACCATGACGTGTGTCATTATACTTGTTGGGGGGACTGTTATTTTAAAATCTCAATTGACTTTATTTTAATTCTGGAATTGGGCAACATTGCATTTCACAAAGCAGAGTAAGTGACCCACACATGCTGGAGGGACAAAGCATAGCACTCCTGACTCTGGGAAAAAGTCTTAGGCACTCGTACCTGGCTTCCCCAGTGCCACCCCAACACCTTCACTTTCTCCTCTCTTTATCCCGTATCTTTTTGTCAAAATAAACAATAGCTAGAGGGTCACTATATTTTGTGTGTTGTGACTCTGCAGAATGGATGGACTTGGGAGGGTCTCAGAGATCCTTGACACCAAGAAGAAAGACAAGAAGCTAATACCCAATGAAGTGAGTCAAGTGGAGAGTTATATTCAAATGTATTTTGGTTTCTGTTCGGGGTTTTGAAACAGACTCTTATGTAGCCCAGGCTGACCTCAAAGACTATGTAGATCAGGATGACTTTCAACGTCTGATCCTCCTGCCTCTATCTCCACAGTCCTGGGATTACAGGCATGTACCACCACACCTGGTTCATGTGGTTCTGAGAATCAAACTCTGGATTTTCTGTATACTACACAAGCACTCTACCAACTGCGCTACATTCCCAACCCTCAAATGTTTTGTGTGCATATTTGTTAAATGTTATTCTATGGTTGTAATCAAGAAAATAAATGACAACAAATGCTGGCAATGATGTGGAGAAAGAGGAACCGTTATTCACTGATAGTTGGAATGTGAACTAGGAATAGAACTGTCATATGACCCTATTATACCACTCTTGGATGTACACCCAAAGGACTCTTAAGCCAACACATTTGCATATCCATGTTTATAGCTGTATTAGTCACAGGAGACAGGACATGGAAATAATCTAGCTGTCCATCGACAGAGGAATGGATAAATGTAGTATGATGGAATTTTATGTAGCAGTAAAGAAAAATAAAGCCATGACATTTGCAAAAACCTGGGTAGAACTAGAAATCACTAAGTTAAGCAAAATAAACCAGATTCAAAAAGACGAACATGCATGTTTCTCTCATATGTAGAATCTAGAATTCAAAATTATGTATGGTTGTATTCTTTAAGTGCTATTCTAACTAGGTGTGATGGTATAGGTCTGTAATCACAGCACTCAGGAGGCTGAGGCAGGAGCATCATGAGTTCTAGGCCAACTTGGGCTACATAGAAAGTCTTTGTCTTGGGTGTGGGGGAGGAATGTGATTTTACAAATCAGCTCACAGAGAGATAGTAAATACAAAATAATTGTATCATTGCCATAATCATTACAATGTAAAAACACAGAATTCAATTCAAGATGCCTGATACATAAAGTCCTGCCATGAGCCTAGAGGGCAGTGGCTCCTCCAACCCTTATCAGCTGTGCCATCCTTCATCACAACAAAAGAGAAGTAGGGAAGTTCCTCTGGTGAGAGTTCTGCTGAGCTTCCTTCGCGTTGCCTGGAACAAACCTCGGCACCCTAGAACTTACAGGACAACAGTGAAAGCAGATGATCGGACATGACCCTCCTGCTTACACACAAAAGGATCTTGACTCAGACCAAATTAAAGGTCTGCCAATGCAGTCCACCTTTATCATAGTATTTCTTCCTCAAAAGTCTTACCGGAAAACCCCTTTTAGAGACATGGGTTTTCACTTCTTTCACTTTCTTTGTCAGTCTTCCCAGTAATCTCTATTTCTCTCTTTTTACTGTATTATTATTAACAATAATAAATTATTATTATTAATTATTATTGGGTGTGTGAGATCATGTGTGCACCCACACCATGGCACACATTTGGAAGTGAGAGGACAACTTTCAGGAGTTAGTGCTCTCCTTCCATTGTGGGTTCTCGTGATCAAACTCAAGTGTCAGGCTTGTGCAGCAAGTAATTTACCCACAGAGTCATTTCTCCAACCTCTACTTCTCTTATAGTATCTCAAAGAATATACTAGAACAAAGCTAGGGAAATAGCTCAGTTGTCAAAGTGTTTGCTGCTCAAGCATGAGGACCTGAGTTCAATCCCCAAGAACTTGCTTTTTTTAAAAAAACAAGGGGCTGGAGAGATAGCTTAGTGATTAAGAACACTGGCTGCTCTTGCAGAAGACCCGGGTTTAATTCCCAGCACCCCACATGGTGACTAATAACCGTCTATAACTCCAGTTCCAGGGGACTCTAACACCCTCTTCTGACCTCTGCAGGCGCTGCATGACAGGTGCACTTACACACATGCAGGCAATACACTCATACACATACAATAAAAAAATAATAAATAAAATAGAAATAAATAAACAGGCATGGTGATATGTACTTGTAATCTCACCACTAGGGAGGTGGAGACAGGCATATGGATCCCTTGAGCTCCCTGGCTGGCCAGCCTAACCAAATCAGTGAGCCCCAGGCCAGTGAGAGACCCTGAATCAAGAAACAAGGTAGATGGCATCCTGAGTAACACCTGAGATTGACTCCTGGCCTCCATATACATGCACACATACACATGAACTTGCACACACACAAACACATGTACACACATACACCAAGAATATGCCAGAACCAAAGTATTGACTGGGTAGCCCCCAAGAGCAGCCAAGTAACTGTCATGCCCACCAGTAGTGGGCCCAACCTAGAACTGCCAGGTGGAGGGGAGAGTTGAATGGGAAGAAGGCCTGAAGGGGTGACTGCATGAGGCATGCCAGTCAGAGAATATGACCTCATCAGCCTGGGACTACTTCCTTCTAGACCCAAATCAACCTGGCCCAAGCCTCATCGTGCTCGACAGAAAGAGAACGAGACCTTACCAGGTTCCCTTCCTCGGAGCTCTCTGGGAATCCCCAGGGAATGCCCACATGCTTCACAAATCTGCCCTGCTGATCACTTGCCACCTCAGCTGCCATCTGGCCCTATGCCACCACCCTACCCTGCTTCTGCCCTGAAACCTGATTCTGCAAGCAGCTGCTGTTCCCTGCACTTCACGCCCACACCGGGCACAAACCGTCCCCTTAATTCACCCTCAGTGGCAGTTAGTAGTGGACTGTAACATTTGAGATGTTAGGAAAAGATAGGACATGACCAAAGATAACTGCAACCCTGAGAACCAGCACTGGATGTGCCAGATGGCTGTCCTCCATTTCATGGGCCCTACAAACATTGGAGGTTTCCATATTAAGTTCTAGCCTGAGGCTTAATTTTCAGGTGTCAATTCACTCTCCCCCAGAAGTCCAAGCCCCAAACTCTGTAAGATTAAAGGAAGAAAAGTTTTTCCAATGGGGAAGAAAAACAAGGAAACTATTTCTACCTAACAGAAGACAAATTTTCAGATAGTTAGTGTCTCTGGTCCCAAACTTCTCTGTTTCTGTAGAGGGCCACACTTCACCACTTTTTAGCCAAAATCCTTTGTCTAGACAGACAGACAGTGTGAAATAAGGTCCCACATCAGAGAAATAGTAAGAAAATGTAGCAATAACATCAAAACAAACATTTAAATATTTTAAAGAGTTGGTTTTCATACTTTCAAACCTTCATGTTCCATGAAAACCCCTTGGCCAATAAACAAATAAAAAGATAGTGAACATCACTAGGGACTAGAGAACGACAAACTGATACCACAATGTGATATTACCTTACATCCATCAAAAAACTACTCTGAACACACACATGGGCATGTACACATACACAGAAAATATCAAGTTTGGTAAGGATGTAAAGAAATTGGAGTCCTTAATGCATTGCTGGTGGAAACACTAAATGGTGCAACCATATCATGGCTACCCAAAGTATTAGACATAATTCACCGTAAGATCCAGCAACTCCATTCCTGGGATCCAGCAATTCTACCCGAAGGAATTGAAATCAGAGTCTCAAAGAGATATCTGTGCACCAATGCTCACAGTCTTAATCACAATGCCAGTGAGAGAGAAATGACCAGTGAGTCATCAACAGAGGAGTGAATAAACAAAACACGAAACATTGTTCCACATTTTTTTTAAAAAGGATGAAATTGGGATTTGGGATGGAGCTCAGTTGGTAGAGTGCTTGCCTAGCATATACCAAGCCTTGGGTTCAGTCCTTGACACTGTATAAAATCAGGCATCGTGACACACGCCAGTGATCCCAGCACTTGGGAGGTAGAGGTAGGAGAGCCGGGAGTTCAAAGTCATCCTTGGCTACATAGTGAGTTTGAGGCTAGCCTAGGTGCATTACACCTTGTTTCAAAGGGAAATTTTAAAAGAAAAAGAAATTGTACAGATCTCCACGTCCAGTAGAACCTTCTATGAGGATGGAAAGGTTCTGTGTACCCTACAATACAGGGATAACTCACCACCAGAAGCCACTGAGCTTACGTTTTGGGCAGTGTGACTGAAGAGTTGAAATTTAAATTTTATTTTAATTATTTTAAATGTAAGTTACCATAGGAACCTGGAGAGTTTATCACTGGACATCACGAAATCTTAATGTCAGAGACTGTTTGCAGCCCACAGCAGCACTGGAGGCTTGGGACAGCTAAGATGGCCACCACTTTGGGAAAAGGTGCCTGATACCACAGGGTTCCACTATCATGTGGCTCAGCTCCACCTCAGCTTCTCTGCTCATGAACTAAACACACCCTAGCTGTTATCTGCTCCTGGCTCTTCTCTCTTCTGCTCACTGTAGCCCTTGAAAGGCCCCCTTGTTTGTACACCTGCAGCATGTCCAGCCCTCTGGCATCTATTCAAATAGGTCTAAATACTCAGGATCTAAGGACAAAATTACAACAGTTTAAAGACTTCGATTGACTTTTTTGTGATTCTAGAACTGAACAACACTTCATTCCATAAAATAGAACGTGTTCCAGTGAACCCGGTAGAGGAAGTCGGTTTGTAGACGCGAAAAGAAAGCAGGAACAAAAAACAACAAGCTGCCAGGTGTGGTAGCATAAGCCTGTCATCCCAGTACTGGGAGGTGGAGGCAGAAGGATCAGGAGTTTTAGGCCAGCCTGAGCTACATAGTAAATCTGAGGCCAGCCTGAGCTTCATGAGATCCTGTCTTAAAAGAGAGAGAGAGAGAGAGAGAGAGAGAGAGAGAAAGCTTCCAAAGTTACTCTCCTTGGTTGGTGGCTCAGTGAGGCTCAGTGATAGAGCATGTGTTTAGCATGCAGGAGGCCCTGGGTGCAAACCCCAGTACCAAAAACAAACACACAAAAATATCCACAGGCACAAATGCGCACACACACACACACACATGCACGCACGCACACACACACACACACACACACACGCCACTAGCAAACAGTAGAAAAATTACTGATTGGTTGTCATCCTGTTGCTCCAGATTCACTTTTCGTATAAGAGCCTCATTATCATGCTGTTTAGAAACGGGCTTGTTATCTCTCTAATCTTGATTTTTCAGAAGCAGCTTAGTTTCAGCTTAATGATGCTAACCATTCACCTGAGTGACTCCATTTTGATTTTTAGACCAGTCTGTTATGTCTAGGAGCTTAAGCAATGCAATGACCTTCTAGAAATTTCATTTCTACCACCTTTAAAACAATCCTGCTTAAGTCTATGGGCCATCCTATTAGAAAACTTTTTCTCACACGTATTATTAAATGATCATTGTTTTCCTCTAAACACTAGTTTACCTTTAAGCTCCAAGGATGTGGTCATGGCAGGGCCAGCGCTCCAGTGGTGTTCCTGCAGCCTGGCTCCCTCAGCTCAACAGCACAGCCAGGTTCCAACCCCACAACCTTCACTGTAGGACGCCCAGCATTTTCCATGCTCCCCAACTCACAGCCACAGCCCACACAAGGGAAGCCATGGAAGGTTGCATGTGATATTTTTAAACTTTCAAAGATCATACTGTACGTAGATAATGGGCGCATCTAAGTGCCCTGTGTTATGGCCCCAGTCGGCACACCATCTAAATGTAGGAGATAATAATCTTGCTTCTATTAGTAGCCCCCTGAAAAGGAGTCCTGTTCAATGCACTGTTGCACTAAATGGCACTGCTTTTGAATAGACGAGGTGCCATCTCTTTATGAAGAAAATCTCTCTGTGAATCCCATCTCCCCGCAGTGACACATTGATGTATTCGACTGGATGCTCTGCTGGGTTTTTGTGTGTGTAAGCGGGAGCTGAAAAAATTTTACTAAATATAAATATTGCTATATGGTTATGGGTTCTCTGTTCCTATTGTCTCTCCTTTATCCATTTCTTTTGCTACCATTCAAGGCTCTCTTCTTTTCTCTACCTTCTCCAATTTTCAATATTTTCTGAGCACTGGCTTCATGGATTGGGGACCCTGGACATAAATTTCCAATAATAGTAACCACCATTGACTAGGCCCTGGGTTCCAGGCACTAAGTGAGGGACATGCTTTCATGTGCCTGATATTGCATTTTGAAATGGGTTGTGTCACAAGATCACTGGTCAAATCGGTGGAATAAGCAGGGAAAGCCAGGCGACAAGCAAGACTTAGATTCTGTTTCAGTAATTATAAGAGTTGTATGGACCGGGGCTGGAGAGATGGCTCAGTGGTTAAGAACACTGGCTGTTCTTGCAGAAGACCCTGGTTCGAATCCCAGCACCCACATGGGAGATAACAACTGTCCATAACTCTAGTTCCAGGGGATCTGACAATCTCTTCTGTCCTCCACGGACATTGCACGACACGGGTGCACTTACTTACATGCAGCCATAACACTCATACATATAAAATAAAAATAATAAATAAAATATTTTTTTAAAAAAAGAGCTGTATGGACCTAAGAGATTTTTTTTTTAAAGAATATAGGTTTTCCATCAATTCACAGTCCTTTGGAATCAGATGAAAAGACATTTCTATTGTCTTAAGAGCACAAGCTGAGAAGATGACTCAGTGAATAAAGTGCTTGCAAAGGAACAAAATTCAGATCCCCAGAACCCACTTAAAGGCCGGAATGGGTGAGGCAGCCAGTCAGTAATTCCAGCACCCAGGAGGTGGGGAGAGAGTGTGGCAGAAGCATGCTGGTTAGCTAGACTTGCTCTTGTTGGCACATCATGGTTCAACTGAGAGATGCTGCCTCAGTGAGAAAGGTGGAAAGTGGTTGAGAATAACTCCCTCCACCCACAGACATGACTGCACACACACACACACGCACACACACACACACACACACACACACACAGTGTAACAAATACAAAATCCAATCAGCTGATCACCCTGGTAGACATGTCAGACTTCTACAAGTAGACCTTAGATGTCTACCATAAGGGAACAAGGGTCACCAGGCCACCACTTAAGTCAGGGCCCCTGTCATGGGCTCCACACACTCCATCAGAGTCAACAAGAGTGCTCTCAGCATGCCAGCTGAGCTGAGGGTAGTGACACATGCCTGTAATCCCAGCCCCTGGAGATGGAAACAGAAAGATCTCTAGTTCTAGACAAATGTGTGTCCAAAGAAAAGGTCTGAGAACATTTCCCCCAAACTTGCTTGAAATGTACAATTGTCGTTCTGCAAGTTAGTGTCCTGCAATCCCAGGAAAATTTTTAATTTTTGTTTTGTGTTGTTGTGTTGTTGTTGTTGTTGTTGTTGTTGCTGTTGTTGTTGTTGTTGTTGATGATGTTTGGGGGCTTTTTATGGGGAAAGGAGTGAGACAGCATCTCACTCTGTAGCCCAGGCTAGAATGGAGCTCACTAAAAGCCCAGGCTAGCCTCAAATTCACGGCAAACCTCTTGCATCTGTCTCCAGAGTGCTGAGATTATAATCAGCTCAACAGCTCAACATTTAGAATTTAAAATGGAAACTGCTAATATTTGGGGGTTCAGGAGCCAGAACATATGCTTGATATTTAAACATATTTGCAATATTTAGGATCACATAACAAGTATATTTTAGACTGTGTAATTGAGTAACTGACTCAGGCTTATGATTTTAAATTGATAAGCTGAGAACACCAAGAGGCACCTCTCTCACCATTTTGTGAGGCTGTCAGGATGTCACAGGATCTGTATTTGAGCGTGGGCTTTACAGCTCGGCCGTAAATGTGGGGCACCCACTCATCTGTAAATAAACCCCTACCCTATGCTTTGTTAAAAAAATAATATTTTTTAAAAAGATTTTAAGTTGAAATAGAAATAATTGCTTAGACACTATCTGAAACATTTCAGAGTACTTAAGGTACAGTGTATTCATGTTTATCAGAATTATAAAAATTACTTCAATGCTTCAAAAGGCTGTCAGATCATTTAATTCCTTAAAAATTAAGTAAGTATGATACATTAAACTTTTAAGTTCAACTTAAATATGTAAAGGAGTTCAGTTAACCAAGCTTATGAATTGGAACACACATAAGTTAAAATCCCCTTAAGATGATTGCTGTTCCTAAGCTCCAGGGGACTATGAGCATCTCTCAAAATGTCCTATATCTTTGGTGTGTCACCTGTCCTCTTGAGCAAGGAGGCCATGGAGACCCCACCAGATGGACCTGAACCAGTGTCCAGTCTACAAAGAGGAGGGTCAACACAGAGGAAACATTTCCTCCATACTTCCAAGCAAAGCCAACCATAGTTGAGGAGGACCTTTGACTTATCTTCACATAGAACTGGTAAAAGAAAGGAGCCAGAGGCTCCTCCCAAGCCCATGTTACCCCTGAGGAACAGATCCTCAAACAAAATAAATTGGTTTATCTGGGTCAACTGTATGGTGTTAAACACCTGAAAGGAAAGTATAACCAAAGATTAATGGGGTCAATATAATTTTTAAGAGTCCATATGTATAGCTAAAGGCTACGTAACAAGAAACAATGCCAGACAGGAGATACCTTCCTTTGAGTTATTGGCCAAGGTGGCACAACAGACTCCCAGACAGTAACCCAGCATAGAACTGGGAAAACAAACAGCAGATATCTAAAGGAATATTGACAACCAATTGCTGCTAGATGAGGAACAGCTGATGTTCCTAAAATAAGGCTCTCCAGATAGGCTGACTAGATTCAGCAGATGGACAAGCACTGGAGAATGGCTGGGCATGTCGACAACACAGTGGACAGTAACAGGGTTGACAGAGTATATGGGCTCCAGTGTGTGGGAGGGGGGAAGCTATGGGAGGGTGCCATTTGGGAAGTGGGTATATAGATTAATAAGATTGCATAGGATGTTCTGTATGATATACACACAGAAAAATCAACACATTTTTTTAAAAAGACTTATATTTGAGGAGGAAGCATAAAAGCTTACTTCATGTTAAATAGTAGAGGTGATAAACATTACCAGTGAAATCTACTTGATGACTTTATAGCCATACTCAGGTACTAAGGATTTGAGTCTAACTGACTGTGACTAGTAATCATCAGACACATAGAGATTAAAGGTACATGTGCACTGCTTCCCTGGGCCTGCACAACCCACAGGCCTCTCTCCAGGATAAGTTGGTCATGCCCTCCGTGCCTTGACTCCCTCACCCTCATTCATCCTCCCATCTTCCCCGCCCGTCTCTCCTCCTAGCCTGGGTCCTGTCCCATTCCTTGTCCTGGCACCACAGACACCTGGGGAACCACCACTGCTTCCTGATCCTTTGCACCCAGACCAAAACAGTTCCTTCTTGGATCCCCAGGAGCACTCTGGGCCGGGCCCCACCCTCACCTCCGTCTGCTTCCCTGGGCCTGCACAACCCCCAGGCCTCTCTCCAACCTTCAGGTCTCTCTCTGGGGTAAGTCAATTGGGCCGTCTGTGCCTTGACTCCGCCAGCCATATTCACCCTCCCATCTCCCCCACTCGTCTCTCCTCCTAGCCTGGGTCCTGTCCCATTCCTTGTCCTGGCACCACAGACACCTGGGGAACCACCACTGCTTCCTGATCCTTTGCACCCAGACCAAAACAGTTCCTTCTTGGATCCCCAGGAGCACTCTGGGCTCATTTAATTTTATGTGCTATAGGGGTTAATTTTATGTCCTATAGGGGTACAATATTGTATAACTCTATCAATTCAACTGTAAACGTAAAAATTTACAGCCAATTTTGAAAGAGATGCATCTTAGCTCTGGAATTTGTTATTGAATATGTCAGTGCTGTTGTAATGAAATGCTTCTTCTAATTATGTGGTTATTAAATAAATAGTTTTTAAAAAATGATTGCTGTTCCACAGTGCTACAATCCCCACACTTGGGAGGCAGAGGCAAGAGGATCATGAGTCTGAGCTACATAGCAAGACCCCTTTTTCAAAACGACATCAGTTGTTAAATCCTGCTAGAATGAGAGCTAGAATACAATTCTAAATTGACCTTAAAAACTAAATTTCTGAATTTGTCACTTCAGTCAAGAAAATTCATAAAACTGAAATAAAATTGTCTTTCTTATAAAAAGGAGAGAAGAATGAGGAAGAGAAAGAGGAAGAGATACTCTCGAGCTTATCCAAAAATATCAATATAAGATCACTCTTGGGGCTGGAGAGATGGCTCAGTTGTTATGAACACTGACTGTTCTTATAGAAGGCCCAGGTTCAAATCCCAGCACCCACATGGCAACTAACAACTGTCTGTAACTTCAGTTCTGGGGGATCTGACAGCCTCTTCTGTCCTCAGCAGGCATTGTACAACATGAGTGCACTTACCTATATGCAGGCAATACACACATACGCATAAAATAAAAATAATAAATATTTTTTAAAAAGAAGATCACTCTTTGGAGCTGCTCCTGATATCTAAGGCTAGTCCTAAGGATGCCCAACTACTGAGCTAAGAGACCACTATTACCATAATAACCACCCCATGGCATCACTATTGTGGTTGTGACAGTTTAATGAGAATGTCCCCCATAGGCTCCAAGTATTTGAACATTTGTCCCCAGTTGGTTCTGTTGTTTTGGGAGGTCTTAGAAGGTGTGGCCATGCTGGAAGAAGCACATCAGTGGGGATGGGTTTAGAGAGTTCTTAAGCCTTACCAGATCTCCAATTCCTCTCTCTTATATCCTATGCCTGCTTGAAGATGTGAGCATTCTGCTTTCTGCTCCTGCTCCAGCCACCTCCTGCCACCATGCCTCCATGCCATGACAGACTGTAATTCCCCTGGAAATGTAAGCTCAAATAAACTCTTCCCTCTATAAGTTGCTTTGGTCAGTGTTTCTATCACAGCAACAGAAAATAACTAACACAGTGGTTTAAATAAGAAATGTCACCCATAGGCCCAAGTATTTAAACACTTGGTCCACAAGCACTGGCACTGTTTGGGGAAGTCATGGCATCTTTATTAGGTGGAGCTTTGCTGGAGGAAGCACATCATTGGGGGGAGGGCTTTGAGAGTCGTAGCCTGGCCCCACTTCCAAGGCTCACTCTGCTTCCGGTTTGTGGCCCCACTTCCAAGGCTCACTCTGCTTCCGGTTTGTGGTTGAAGATGTGAATACTCAGCTTTTGGCTCTGGCTGCCTGCTGTGATGCCTTCCCCGCCACCAAGAACTCCCCCCCCTGGAACCAACCATAAACCAAAATAAACTCTTTCTTCCATAGCTCACTTTTAGTCATGGTGTTTTATCACAGCAACAAAAAAGTAACTAACACAACTGTTTTAGGCAAAACTTTCCCCTCCAATGATTCTCAGGACCAAAGATCTAAGAGCCAGCCTGCCACTCTAAAGTCAGCCAGGGGTTGGAGGTACAATGGAGATGTTCCCAGTGCCATATCTAGAAGTAAAATTCCTTTCCCAATACTCAGAGACCAAAAAGTTTCCTAAAGGCCCCAGAGGCACCTAGAGATCACATTGACTGTAACCCTGATAGAGTTTATTTACTGGCCCCATAAAGGTATATTTACTAATTGCATGCAAAACCTTTGAAAATGCTCAACAAATGTTAAAGGCAATTCAGAAATATGACTCACAACAGTTACTGACAAACAGAACACTGGAAAGCTTGAAGTGCCTTCTTGTGGGCCTTTATAAGGATTAATGACTGTTTCTCTGAAGTTCAATGTAGCAGCTACAAGCAACACGAGATTTTCTGTCTGCATTGTCTTAAATCAACACAATGAAGCTATGACGGTGGGGGGCACAAGCCATCACGTAGGGCTTATAAGGAAGGAGTGGACAGAGGAGTCCAGACAAACCAGATGAGGAGAGTTTTTTCTCTGCTAAGAACACTTCATCATTTAACCATTCCTTGCACTTTCACAGAGCAAGGTTTGCCTTTCTCAATGAGTGAAGACACCAGGACAGCCACCAAGAGGCACAGGAGGCTGTATCTCCACCCAATGTTGAGGTAAGACAGAAGGTTTCCACTCCACTTAATCAGTAAGCAGCAATTAATATCATTAATTGATTTGTCATATGAGATTGTTCAAAAAAAACCAACAACAACAAAAAACATGCATACTTTCTTGCCATGTGATCTCCCAAGTTCTCTATCTGGTGAAAGAACTGACATTTCACACACAGATGCCATCACCGCATTCCTTATAAAACACACGTTCTAGAATACTCATCAGTCTTTTTTCCTAAAGACTAAGAAAGAGCCCCGAACTTCAGAACTGCAGTGTGAACGATCCGGACATGTTGGTTCCTCCCTCACACTGAGAGCAGCCCTCACATGATGTATGTTTACTCCTATCTACACTCTCTTGACTATGCAAGTGAGATGCGGCATGTAATCATGTTTACACGCATTGTCTCAGCAACCCACTGGCCGAAACCTTGCAAAGAGAATGGACATGCAAACTGCGGCCTTCTTTTCCCCACAGACTACGATTTCACTTTCTGAAGTAACTTGGGAAGACTGAGAAAGTGATGCAGTTCCATCCCTTCCCTGTCAACTACCTGCACACCTCTCACCTCCTCTAGTCTGCCTCCCTTCCCCAGACTCCAAAAACTCCCAGCAGCCCAAGGCTGGGTCCCCAGGGCAGGAGGAGAAGCCGAGGGAGGGAGGGAGCCCCAGTGGTGGAAAAATCAAATCATATTTCCCTTGCAGGGAGTAAAACCCAGGTGGTAAACATAACTTCCAATTACCTGCCTTAAAGCAACACTAAAATATAAAGTTCTGCTTTCTTACTAAAGAGAAGATCCAGTCTACATATAGCAAAGACTTTATGCGTACCGGTGCCTCTTTGTTGCAGGACAGGCAGGCATTCATGCTCAACCGACTGGAGTCCTTCTTATTAGACACCCCGCCTGGCTGGGACAGTTTAAAGACAAGACCCTCAAAATATGAAACTAGAACCATTTTCCTAGATATCACCTAAGTTGCTTACTACAAATACAAATTCTGGGACCTTATCCCAGACCTACTGAAGGGTATCTCAGAAGGATCTAGATCGTCAACTGGTGCCAGCAGATGAATTTGGCACATAGTGGAATTAGGAAACCCGTTATAGAAAAAGCAGGTCAGTCTTCTGAGTGAATCAAGAGCCCAGAGGACCTAGGTGTGATACAAGCCTGTGATCCCAGGACTTGGGAGGTGAAGGCAGGACTATCAGGAGTTCAAGGCCAGTATCTGCTACACAATGAATTCTAGGCCAGCCTGGACTATATGAGACCCTCTCTCAAAAAACGAGTGTGGGGAGACAGTTCAGATGGTCAAACACTTGTCATGCAAGCATGAGGATCTGACTTTGATCTCCAGAACCCACATATTAAAAAGCTGGATACCATAACACATGCTCATATCCCATCACTGGGGAGACAGACAGCTCCCTGGGGCTCCCTGGTCAGCCAGCCTAGCCTAATCTGTGAGCTCCAGGGATCAGTGTCTCAGAAAACAGGTGGGTGAGTCCTGAGGCACAACACCCAAGGCTGACCTCTGGCTTCCACATGCACAGGACATGCCCTGTTCTGCTTTTATTCTGTTGCTGTGATAAAACATTCTGACCAAAGGCAACTTGGGAGAGGAAAGGATTTATTTGGTTTACATTTCCAGGTGATAGCTCATCACTGAGAGAAGACAGGGCAGGAGCTCAAGCAGGAACCTGGAGACAGGAGTGCTTGTTAAAATAGACATGTACCTATTAGAATTAGCCAGAAGAATTGAGCAATTGATTCTTTAATTGGGGGGGAGGGGCATGCAAAAACAACACCTTAGCAAACTATAGAGACCAGGGTAAAGGATGATAAAAATGCTTCTTACTAGGCATTAGGAATATTATTTTTAATATGTTATTTATTATTTTTATATGTGTATGAATGTATTGCCTGCATGTATGTAAGTGCACCTGTGTCATGCAATATCCACAGAGACAAGAAGAGGGCATCAGATCCATTGTAAGAATGTGCGCGCACACACACACACACACAACTCATGCTGTCAGATATAACAAAGGAAAAGCCTTAAATGAACTACCCTGGCTAAGGATAAAATTGACCAAGGCAATTTGGTCAAGCTGAGGTTAGGGTGTTCCTTCAACCTCACTACCAATTTCTAGGGAAAGCTAGTCTCAGATTAAATTCTATAGTACACATTATCATTCCAAAACCTTCTATGAACAAGTAAGCACAGATTACTATAAATTATTCTGTATGTGCAGATAAAAGAACAGTCACTACCTGCCTCCTTGTAGTTGGCATTCACAAAAAGCACAAATCCTCCAGGCCCAGATCCAAGGCTAGACACAGGACTGATCAGTAACTGGAAAGTAGGGGAAAACTTTGGTTCTGTCATTGAAGCCGGTGAACTAAACTGGCAAATGCCATAAAATTTGCATTGATGTTAGTATTTGTATGGGCACAGATACTTCACAGAAAAACTGTGAAAGGTTAAGAAGTTGGGGGTTTATATATCATTTTAACCAAGTATGATAAATTGTGGAGAAGTGACCACACAAAGGAAAGGGTACTTGGGAACCTAGGGTTTATAAGCCATGGACGATGACTTGGAAATGTCTGGAGGAAATGGATAGATGATAAGGGTTATTTCAGTAAGGTCTATTTATGTGCACTCATCTTGTTGACTCCTTGTCTCCAGTGATAAGGGTTTCTCTACTCTTCCTGATAAAAGGAGGGCACCATCTCGTGGGAAATTTATGTCTTGCTTTTAGACAGATGGGGAGGGCAAGAGCTCTTTCTGAATATGCCCTTTCTCAATTGCCTCTAACTCAAAATAATCAATATACCAAAGTGCATATTTTTTAAGTTTTTGGATTGATTGATTTTTATTTTATGTGTATGAGTGTTTTGCCTGCTTGTGTGTAAGTGCACCCATGTCATACAATGCCTACAGAAGCCAGAAGAAGGCATTAGATCCCCTGGAACTAGAGTTAAGGATGGTTGTGAGCTGCCATGTGGGTGCTCGGAGCCAAACCTGAGTTTTCTGCAAGACCATCCTGTGCTTTTAACTCCTGAATCATCTCTCCAGTGCCCCCCAAGTGTATATTTTTGGGTGGCATATTCTAGACCCCTTCAGCATCAAGCCTCAAGCACCACTCCCATGGGCAGAAGAGATTAGTCTCATTACATTATTGCTTTCTGTTCAAACAAGTTGGGGAGCCTCTGAAGCATCCCGACCAGTTCACAAACACTGACTACCTAGTGTTCACCAGGAACCCATCTCTAGGATCCAAGCTCAACAAAACAGATTTCAGCAATAGAATACCATTTCCAACATTCACTGTGCTAATCAAAAGGGCAGTTGGCATCATCAGACACCCATCTCAGAGTCTTATAGAAACACCCTCAAAAGTGCGTGCTAAATGTCCTAGCTATGGGGTCCTGCCCCACACATTAGGGCACCCCCCCAAACTCGTCTTAACCCCTCAGGTCCCAGGGAAATGCCTCTCTACTCCCAGTCTCAAAAGTGAACTATCACAATGCCATTAAGTTCTGTGGCTATGTTCTATAGGCGTCAGTGTGGAGTGCCCTCAAAATACTAAAAATAGTCCTACTATGTGGCCCAGCTTTATCACTCCTGGGTATATACTTCGAAGACTAGAGTCAGTGTGCCACAGAGACACATGCATATCCATGTTTATTGCTCATGATTCATAATAGCTAAGAAGCAGAGCCAGCATTTATGTCCATCAGCACTTCTTTTAAATGTTTTAAAATTTATTATTATTATTATGTGTATGTGCATGTTTCGGGGGCATGAGTGCCATATGGAACTCATATTTGGAGGTCAGAGGACAACTTTGTGGAGTCGGTTCTCTTCTTCTACCTTTACATGGGTTCCATGGATTGAACTCGGGTGGAGAGTTCAATTTACTAGTACCCTAAGACATCTCACCAGCTCCCTGATCCCCTTTCTTGAGTTCATTTTGTCTTCAACTTTAGTTCATGCAACTGGTAAATTTGTAAACTGAATTCTTCATATCCTCCAATCTTATTGAAATATTAGGTATTCCAGTGACAGTAACCTCACATTTAATACCCCTTTCAGGGATGCTGTGCACTCATACGTCCTCTCCTGAAAGCCCACTTCATCCTTGGAGTTCTCTAGTAGCTTAAAAGAAGCCACTCCTCAGATAGAAGACATGAATTCTGAGCAAAACAACACAGCAAAGGCTCTGACACTGCCAGTAAAGGATGATCAGCTCTGCTAACCATAGCTGGGTAATCTCCAGAAAATGGAGGCAACCACAGAAAAATAGACCCCGGCACCTTAGTGAGACACCACGAGGACATGGCAGTTACAGAGGGAGGAGGCACACTTCTGGCTTCCCAGAGCAGCCGAAGGCTGAAGACCTTCATGGGAAAGCTTGCAGTATTTGTGCTGACAATCCTGATGGTCAGATAGCACCAGCTGAGACTGGACTGTGTCTCCCTCCCCCCTCCCATCACAGGTATAAACACTCTCTAAAGTTGAGGCTCAGAAAACAATACTCCAAAGGCTTAAAATGCTGAGCACTTTAAACTACAGGAAATTGGAAGGCCTTAGACCTCAGAATTAAGGTCTCTAACCATCCCTCATCTGACAGAGGAAATTTCTTCCAGAAGAAATATAATTAATTCTCATCCATCCTTGTCTGGAGAGTCTCATCAAATAACCAAGAAACAGCAAGGCTGGGCGCTGGCAAGATGCTTCAGCAAGTGGACGTGCTTGCCACCAAGCCTGATAACCTGAGTTGAATCCCCAGGATCCACGTAGTAGAAGGGGAGAACTGATTTCCCTGAAAGTTGTCCTCTGACCTCCACACATGCACCACTGTACACACATGCATGCGCATACACACATACACACACACACACACACAGAGTAAAATAAAGAAATGTAAAAAAAAATATTAAGTAGCATTGGGTTGGTGAGATGGTTCAGCAAGTAAAGGCACTTGCCAGTCAGCTTGACAACTTTAATTCAGTCTCTGGGACCCGTATGGTAGAAAGAGAGAATCAGTTCCTGCAGGCTGTCCTCTGACTTTCTCATTCTCACTGTGGAAGGAGCACAACACCGCCCCCCTCCAATCAGTCAATCAATCAATCAATCGATTTATTGAGAAATATTAAACCTGAAGAACAGAAGAGATTAAAAGTCCTCACCAGCAAAGAAACTTTTCATGAAGCCTTTTGGAGTCTCTGTGATGGTTAATATTGATGGTCAACTTGATAAGATCTAGAATTACCTAGGAACCAACCCTCTGGGCATGCCTGTGAGGGTTTATCTAGATATCTAGATTGGGTTAACTGAGGTGGGAAGATCCACCTTAACTGTGAGTGGGAGGGAGAGAAAAGGGAGGGAGGGAGGAGAGAGAGAGAGAGAGGCAGACAGAGAGACAGAGACAGAGAGGAGGGGAAGGCAGGAGGGCAGGAGGGCAGGCGGGAAGGAAGGAAGGAAGGAAGGAAGGAAGGAAGGAAGGAAGGAAGGGAAGGGAATAATAACTAGGCTGCTTGCTTGAAGCAAAACAAAAGAGGAGGAAAACAAGACTCCGTGAGGAAACGAGCTTGTTTCTGGGTAATACGACCCCACTTTTGCTGCTCTCTCTGCTTTTCTACATTTGCTGGTTCTATGAGCCTGGGGGTTTGCTTTCTGCTTTTTTGATTGTTTTTCAGTGGTGTTTGTTTTGTTTTTCAGGATCCTTCTATGTACCAAGCTCCACCTCATTCCTCCTGCCTCGGCCTCCAGAACGGCTGAGATTACAGGTAGGAGCCACTGAACCCTAACACACTTGATTTTTTTCTTTTTTTTTTTTTTTTTTTTTTTTTTTTTTTTTTCTGTTCGTTATTTTTTTGAGACCAGGTCTTGTTTTAGAACCTGGGTTGGCCTGAAATTTGAAATCTTCAAGCATTATCCTCTTGAGTACTTAGAATTTAACATGAGCCACCAAGCCTGGCTTGTCATCTGATTTTTACCTACAATCAAGATTCTTCACTGCATCAAAGAAACACCAAATAAAAAAGAAGTAGAAAGACATGGCCAAAGGGAAATTTACAAACTGCACAGCAGTAATGACACACAGACACTATGGTTTTGGTGACAATGGCCAATGGATGGGGCTGCAGATAAATTACCCTCTGAACTGAATGCCCCAGGCAAATGACTTGATTGTGATATGCCTATTAAAGCTATTGTTAAGTAGAAGTGGAAACCAAATCCCAGACACTGGGGAGGACTAAGGTAGGAAAGGGTTCCCTATTTGGACTTGAACAAAGATTTGAGAGAAGGCAGCAGGACCACAGACCTTGAAGAAGGGAATGATGGATGGATGGACATTTGGGGATCCATGGATGGATCATTTCTGGCTTTAGGGTGACAAAATTGAATGATTTCTCATAACACAGGTTCTTTATAAAACAGAAGCAGAAAGTCTAATACAGCTATTCTAACCAAATGGCTAGGTCAGCATTTGAACTGTGTAACCAGAGGGACTCAGAGTAACCTCACCATGTTAACAGAAATCCTCTGGAATCAATATGGCAGCTCAAGATCCTAAGGCTTGAGGGCCTGTTCAAACACCCCCCTCCACCTCCAAACTTTCCCCAAATGAAAGAGCAGTCCCAGCAGGCACTTATTTGGGGAATCTTTTCCAAAGACCAGAATGTCATTAACTCTCCCTTCATGACCCTCAAACAGCAAGAAATATTATGCTACAGTAAAACTTAACACAGAAACAGGATGCACATACCACACAAGTGCCCCACTCTAGTAGGTCTCACAGCCTTGAGCAAATCTCTGTGTTTTAGCGTTTGAGCAAGCTCGTTGGTCTCAAAAAGAGAGTAAATAAAAATAACTGGGTATGGTACACACCTGTAATCCCAGCATTCAGGAGAGCAAGGCAGAAGGATCACAGCAAATTTGAGACCAGCCTGGGCTATATTATTTCAAGGCTAGCCTAGACTACATAATGAGATCCTGTCTCTAAATAAGTAAATAAAGGAAGGGCATTTTACCTCCTAGCACTTAGGAGGTAAAAGGAGGAAGATCAGAAATTCAATGTAATCCTCAACTGGAGTTTGAGGCCAGTTAGATTACATGAGACCCTGCCTCAAATAAATAAACAAATAAACAGAAGAAAAGAGTGGGGCCCAGGAAGAGAAAGAATAAATTAATTATGGTTAAGTACCTTGGAAATGCAGAGTGCTATTTAAATGCAAAATAAACTGCAGATTAACAAGTTCACTTTGGCTTCAGGGAGGGACTGTCTGCTGCAGGAGCCATTAAAAGTCACAAGCTATAAAACAGGCAGTAAAGTGGGCTTTGTTCGGCTTTGCCCTAAAGAATCATATAACCTTGCCTGAAATTACCCATGTATCCCAGCTCTGGACTAATCAGCTGAAACCAGTGCATCCGCAGCTAGAAAACACTCACGGGCCCTTAGAGAGCCCTGCCTGCCCTTTGTACTTGCCCATTTTCACTACCAAGCCCGCCCTAACCATTCCCCCAACATCAGGTAATCCCAAAGACACTCCAACTATACAGCCCAACAACAGAGGTATCATAGTGCCCACGAACTCAAAGCTTTGATTAGTTAAGCAGTTTGCCCTAAGTAGAAAAGTTTAAACTTTCTCACTGAAGTTTCCGTAACTGAGTCTGCTGAAATCAACTGACAATAGACAGATGAACAAAAGAGGGGCATCTAGCTTTATCACACACACACACACACACACACACACACACACACACACACGCAAGTGTAAATGGAGCTTCACAAAATGCAAAACTCAGAGAGGGAGCAGATGGTTGAAGATTAAATACCTCTTCATAGGAGAGAGGAAGTTGGGCCTGTGAGGCGATTTTAGAGGAGTAACTTTTAGGGGATAGAATAAGCTCAGAAAACAGGTTTAATCTTCTGTGTTAAGAATTCAGGAAGAGGAATGAAGACCACTGTGCTCCTCCTTGTGCTCTCGTCTTAAGAGGATGAGAGGACTTCCTGGATTCAGTCCTCAGGGGATGAAGGAACTTCCTAGATTCAGTCCTGGGGGCGAGTGAAACTTCCAAGAAAACCTTTCCCATCTCCGCTGCTCCCTAAGCTCTTGAAGCTTGAAGCTGGTGGGGGTGCATATTCGGGGGTCGTTTCCTGAGTTTTAACATTAATTTAAAATAAGAAGTCACAAGCAAAGGTCATCACTGAAGGAGGTCTGACCCTGCTCAGCTTCTTTTCTGTGGCAATGACAATTCTTCATCCCTGCCCCTCATTCCTTAATCACTGGTTTGCTCTGGTCAGCCCACAACACCAAGGCAGCCCGTGTCAAATTATCAGAGTATGTGGTGTAAACTATAAGCAAAAAGAAAAGAGACAACTTCCTCTATTCCCATAGTTCCTTCTGGGAGTTTTTCTTTGCTTGAAATTTTCTTGTCTAGACTAGGGAAAACGGTAAAGTGTGGGACAAATACATAGTCTGTGCTCTAGGATGCCATCTTGTATTTCCAGTCCTATGGTGAGTGTATTGGAAAAGGGCGAGCAGAGAATACTAAAGTCAGTCAGAAATGTTAGCTGGTTATAAATGATGTTGATCATTTGGATAGAGAAGAACATATCCCTAGCCGTTACAAGCTAGTGCCAAAATTCAGAATGGGTCCAAAGTGTGCTTCAGGCGCAGGGACTTCTGAGGGTTTCTTGTCTCTATAGTTGAAAGGTTAGATAGTCTTGAACTTTGAGGATTACATCTTTGCACATGACTGCCTTGGGGTGTCCTCAGGAGGGCATGTCCCTCAGTGAGCTGGTAAGAGGCTCATGGGGTCAGGAATTTGGAGATGGCACCTGCAAGGCCCTGAGTTATATTAAAACAGCAAAGTCAGGCTGATGAGATGGTGCATCTGGTAAAGACACTTGCTGCTGAGCCTGAATTCAATTCTCAGAACCCTCATAGTGGAAGAAAAGAACTGATTCCCAAAAATTGCCCTTTGACCTCCACACATGTATTGTCACCTGCCCCCCACCTGCACATGAAAGAAAGAGAGAAAGAAAGAGAGAGAGAAAGAAAGAAAGAAAGAAAGAAAGAAAGAAAGAAAGAAAGAAAGAAAGAAAGAAAGGTAAAATGTTTTTAAACCAGCAATATCAGGTATTTTTAAAGAAACAAAGTTGAGTATTGGTGGTATATGCCCATAATCTCAGCATTCAGAGGTGGAGACAGAAAGATCAGGAGTTCAAGATCATTCTCAACAGTATAGTGTGTTTCAGGCCAGCCTGGGCTACAAGAGACCCTGTCCCCAAAAAAAAAAAATGACAACCAAAAGAAACAGAGGATGGAGTTGGGGAGATGGCTCAGTAGATAAAGCACTTGCTGTCCAAGCATGAGGACCAGCGTTTGGATCCCCAGCATCCATACAAATACCGGGCAGGTGTGGTGGCCTGCCTGTAATCCCAGTATACAAGAGACAGAGACAGAAAATCCCCAGAGCTAGGTGACAAACTAGACTAGCTGAATTGGCGAGCTCTGGGTTCAGGGAGAGACCCATTCAACACACAAGATGAAGGGAAGAAGACCCTCAGTGTCAACCTCTGACCTCCAAACACATGCACACACATGTGCCCACACACATGCCAGCAGGTATACACGTGCATGCACAGCACACACACACAGAGAGAGAGAGAGAGAGAGAGAGAGAGAGAGAGAGAGAGAGGCTTAGAAAATGCAGTCATTTGTTGATTACCTGGAAGAGGAATAATATAAAAGGATTAGGTGACCTAAGAACAGCTGGGGTGGGTGAGGGCAGATGGCAGAGGGGTTCATGGCCCTCAGGGAGGGCAATGAAAGCCTAGTCAGGAGGACAGACGAACTGAAAGGGGGAGGGGGAGAAGAAGTCAATGAGTCCCATGTGGCAGATCTGTTGACAGTGACAAAAAAGAGAAAAACACAGAAGCTGCAGCTACCTTAGACCCCAAGACAAATAGAAAGCCTGCCCATGATGGGCAGCTACGCAAGGCCCCTCCGTCTTCGTCAACCCAGTTAATCGTGGACCACGAGGCAGCATGCTTGTGCGGGGAACTCTCCTTTCTTGCACTGTGCTGGGTGCTTTCCCTAGTTCCTACCACTGAACTTCAGATGTGTGTTCCAGTGTCCATTTTACAGGTCAGCTGGCTGACATTTGGAGAAGAGCACAAGGAGGTATGAGGCAGAGGTCAGTCCCAGAAGTGTCCGCACAAGGAGGAGACCAACATGAAAGGCGGGAGATGGCAGCGAAGGCAGAGGGGACAAGGAGATCTCAACACAAGTGTACAAAGACAAGAGGAGCCCTTGTCAGGGACAGCTTGCGCACCTCAGCCAAGCGGCTCCTGGGCTCTGATCCCCAACAGATGACAGTGCTCAGCGGTGGAAAGCTGTCATGAAATTAGCTCACCCTGAAATGAAGCTTAATTGTTCTATAGAAACACTGGTGTGTTCCAGCCAAGAAAAAGAAGGGTTTTATGATCAAATGATAGACAGGGTTAAAGATGATTCTGGATCAGTCAGAGGGTGAGATGAGGGTCAAGGAGAAATGAACCAAAAAGGAAAATAATTTGGGAGAATGGGGCTAAAACTGAACCAAATTTTCAATTCTTTTTGTCCCAGCTTAGTAACAAGGAGACCAAAGACCCAGCGCTAGATGAGAATCACAGAACAGTGATGCTGTCACAGTCGTGTGAGGGGTTGTTTCAGAGGGTCTCTCACACTGCGAGGCCAAAACACACTCTTCCAGAGCTGATTGCTGCCATACACCAAGAAGTCTAGGAGTTCGAGCACTGGCATTTGAAATTCATGAAATTCAGAACTTCTATTTCCTAGCTGTGTGGTCCAGAGTAACTCGAGCCCATTTCAAGCATTAAATTGATTATCTGTAAAGTGAGGATGTATTAGCTACTCATTGCTGTGTAACAAACTACCCCAAAATTGAGTGACTTGAGATGACACTACATATTCTCTCCTCACAGTCTCTCTGGGTCATGAGTGTAAGAGCTGAATGGTAGTGGATCAAAGCACACCAGGGTTGCAAAGAGATGTTGGCTGAAGGCTCAACTAAGGCTGGAGAAACCGAGGAGGCACATCCAACATGGCTCACACAGGCTGTCTGTGACCTCAATTTCTCTGTACATGGGCCTGTCCACTGGGTTCTCTGAGTGTCTTTGCATCATGGCTGTTGACTTCTCCCAGAGGGACTGACCCAGGAAAGAGAGACACCCTTCAAGGCCCTGTCTTCAGACATCATACGGCATAACTTCTGTCTTGTTTTATTTACTTAAAGAGGTCAACATGCTTCATATACATTCAAAAGAAGAGTAAATAGGGAATTGAAGAGTGTCAAGGAATTATCGAGAATATTTTTAAGTCGCCAAAGAAGGAAAATGCTATATATGTAATGAGTACATGTTGAGTGGTAAGCATCATGTAGACACTGGGGGGAAAAGAAAAATGAAGAGGAGGAGGAAGAGGAGGAGGAGGAAGAAGAGGGGGAGGAGGAGGAGGAGGAAGAAGAAGAAGAGGGAGGAGGAAGAGGAAGAAGAGGGAGGAGGAGGAGGAAGAGGAGGAGGAGGAAGAAGAAGAGGGAGGAGGAAGAGGAAGAAGAGGGAGGAGGAGGAGGAAGAGGAGGAGGAGGAAGAAGAAGAGGGAGGAGGAAGAGGAAGAGGAGGAGGAGGGAGGAGGAAGAGGAGGAGGAGGAAGAAGAAGAGGGAGGAGGAAGAGGAAGAAGAGGGAGGAGGAGGAGGAGGAGGAGGAGGGAGGAGGACAACGACGACTACGACGATGACAAAGAGGAGGAGGAGACACCGGAAGGATCAAACTGCTTTAGTCTTCAAGGTCCTTACAGATCATCTAAGGAAAACATGTAAGAAAAGAGCCAAGCACAACACAGTGGACCACTGTGAGGTATGGGGTCTCTGAGGTCACCCTTCCAGAGTAAGGAAAGTTTTCCTAAAATTGGTGCCTTCCTAGCAGAGTCCTAAAGAACACTGAGGCATGTGGAAAGACTTTTTCAATAGAGTAGAAAAATGTTTTCCAAACAGAACTGTGACTGATTAATGAGTCATGATAGCAACTGAGTCCTGACCAAACTGTGAACTTAAAGTGGCCTAGAATGCAGTAAGGGTCTTTTCATAGAGCTTTTGTGTGATTCATGTGTTCATGTTTGTATCTCTGTGTTTCTAAAGTGAGTACCACGTTAAGATGGAAAATACATTACATTGTAATATTCTTACTGGCTTACTTATTTACTTCTTGAGGGTAGACTCAAAAACAAGTTTGAAAGGCACTGCACTATAGTATAAAATAAAGAAGGAAATGGAAAGAAATAAGGTTGCAAAGATGTATCGGTCAGAACTGGCTGAGTTATGATGAAGTGACAAGTGACCCCCAAATTTTGGTTGCTTACAGCAAGCATTGACTTCTTTCAGATGTTACATAAACTTGAGAATCAGCTGGAGTTCTGCTTGTTCTCTCCAGGAGTTAGTCCATGATAGGAATCATCTCTGTATGGAATAGTACTGTCGTATAAGAGAGAGAAAATGAATGATTCACTGCCATTAAACTCTATTAAACTTCTGCCCAGAAGCATCAAAGAGATTAAGCTTGGCTATAATGGGACAGGGAAAGTAGACTTCCCCCCAAGGGAAGAGCAGGAATTGTTAAAGACAGTTACACAGCCTGGTAGGGTTGAGGCCGCCTGTCATCCCAGCATTCAGGAGGCTGAAGCAGATGGATCATGAGTTCCAGGCCAGCCTGGGCTACGTAGTGAGACCCTGTCTTAAAAAAACCAAACAAACACACACACACACACACACACACACACGAATCACTACCTTCCCAAGAGGTCAGAGGGGGTAGATTCAAGTCAGAATACATCTTGCAAAGTATAGTTAGATGTTTGGAGTCCATCCTGAACATAATAAGGAGCCATTGAGAAGTTGCAAGGCAAGTGACCAGATGTTTCCATAATGAGATTCTTCTGCTGTAGGGAGCTAAGCGCATGAAGAGCTGGCACTGTAGGCAGCAAACCCATCAGTCTGCTTGACCAGACCAATGACTAGCAAAAGGGAGTCTGGCTGGGGGACTAGCTTGGTGGTACAGAGTACTCTGGGTTCGATCCCCAGCACTGCAAATAGAAAGACAGAAGGCCAGCACTTTTGTGGCAGTACTTGCAGCAATAAAACTCAGAGCTGTGCTTGCTTCGGCAGCACATATACTAAAATTGGAACGATACAGAGAAGATTAGCATGGCCCCTGCGCAAGGATGACACGCAAATTCATGAAGCGTTCCATATTTTTCAACAACTATTAAATGCTTTCATACAAAAAAAAAAAAAAACTCAGAGCTACATCTTACAACATAAAGATAAGGAAATATGACATTAAAAAGAAATTACGGGAGTTGGGGGTGTAGCTCAGTTAGTAGAGTGTTTTCCTAGGATGAACAAAGCTCTGAGTTCATTCGAGGTATGGTTATGCATTTCTGTAATCTCAGCACTGGGAGGATGAGGCAGGAGGAGCAGATCAAGGTCATCCTCCGCTGCATAGGGAGTTCAAGGCCGGCCTGGGCTACAGGAGACCCTGTCTCAAAGAAGGAAGTTTTATTTGACTCAAGTTTCAGAGATGTCACTCCATGGTCACTTGGTCCCCTTACTGTTTGTCTCTGGTGGCATTGTACATCACACTGAGGATGAAGAGTCAAACATACTCATTCATCTATAGCAGAGACATGAAAGAGAGTACTAAGAAGGGGCAAGGTATCCAGAATCACCTTCAAGGCCTCACCACGAGAGCCCTAACTTCTTCCCACTGGCCCCAATCCCTAAGGATTCTACTCCTTCCCAGTAGCCTTTAGTACATGGACTGTAATGAGACATTCAAGATACTAACCTGTAGCAAACAAGAACAACAGCTAGCCCCAGACAAGGGGGAGGTAAGAGGATGGTGGTCAGGTTGCCACTCCATCAGAGAGGACCCCGATTCTAAAAGATTCTATCTCATGCTGGGCGTGGTAGAACACGCCTTTAATCCCAGCACTCAGGAGGCAGAGGCAGGAGGATCTCTGTGAGCTCAAGGCCAGCCTGGTCTACATAGTGCGTTCTAGGCCACCTGAGGCTACAGGGAAACCCTGTTTCAAAAAGACCAAAAAAAAAAAAAAAAAAAAAAAGAACTAATGAAACAGATTCTAACTCAGCCATCCCCTTCATCTGGTAGTTCCTCTGTGGGCCTGCCTGTGGGTCATTCTGGCCTCACTTCAGACCCAGAAAAGGTACATTCACACAAGCAAGGCATCTAACAAAAATATGGCACCCACTCCTACAGACAGAGAAGGAAAAAAATGCCTAAATATGCATAAATGAGCATATTTTCTTATTTGATTTCAACATTCAAATTCATCTGTATGTAACATGTGTAACTGGAGGCTGGTTCTGTTAAAAATGAGACCCTGGAATGCTATGCCTAATTCTGTGAAAGGAGTTCCAGAGCCATGTTCCTGAACGTAGCCCATCAGAGTAGCGATGCACGTACATATGCGAACACACACATAAGTACAAGGCAACCTGTCAAATGAAGAGGTAGCATCAACCATGCCATGTTTAGAAACACAGCACACAGAGCATAGATTTTAGAGCCAGACTTCTATTCTGGCATCATCATTTACTAGTGAAGAAAAGATTAGGGGAAAATAATCACACACGCACACACACACACACACACACACCCTACACAGAGCACTCCCTCCCTGGAAACAAGGTATTGGTGACAATAGTGAAGCCCAAATCTACGACCAGAGGCTGGATTCTCCCACCTGCCCTGAATGTCTATCTCCAAAGAAAAGCGTCAACATTTCTCTAACTACATTCTCAGATCTTTACCCCAGAGAACTTGGCAGTTTGGTCCACTGCTTTTCCTACTGGTAGTTCAAGAAAGCAACTTTCTAGTACCCCTGTGGTGTGGCAGATTTATGCCTCCCCTTCTCCCCTTGCTAAGGACTTCAGGCAGACTGATAGGAAAAAAAAAATTCCAAGAATCAACATAACCCTGCCTACCAAGCAGCAGGGCATGGCCCAGGCCAGAATTCCTCTGAGAAATAAGAAGCTGACAGGAAGGCAAGAGAATGAAGTTGATTGCCCATTATTTCTTGAAATAAATGGAGTCCAGTTTGCCTCTGCTGTAATCCAGGCATAACATTTATATGAGCACGTAAAACACTATACAGCTATAAGTAAAACAATATGTGTGTTCCTAAATAATAGCCATACCGCTGGCCAGTAAGACTATATTTTGACCAAATAAAAGATGACCTAAATTTGACTCAGTGGGGTGGGATCTACTATGTGATTGCTTCTTGAGAATGATGGGACAGAGATGGGGGGATTTGTGAGGTGGAAGGAAATGAATGAGAGCCCCAGCAAAACAAGATGGGGAGTTACGTGCCTTTCACTGCGTCTGAAGGCTTAGTTTGTACAAAGAAAAACCTGGCATTTAGTTTTAAGTGTTTGGTGCAGCCCTCCCAAGTAAAATCCTATTTTGTATCAGGCACCCATATTGCAAAGCCTCACTTTGCCAGCATCACATACACGGAGAAGTGGTTTTTCAGATATAATGAGGAATGCATAAAAACCACGGTAGACTCCGCAGTCTCTGGTGATTTTTATGCATTCCTTCGGTCCCTCTTTCATTCATATGTATGATCATTTGACAAGGATGTATTGTGGGCTTAATGGGTAACAGGCCCTCCGGTAGGATGGGAGACAGTTCTTGGCCTGAGTGAGTTCAGAGCCCTGTGGAGAGAAGCCCAGAGAACAGGTCACCTCCATGAGAAGGACCAGGATAGGAGAAATTGCAACACGGGGCACACAGTGTCACTATGGAGACAGTACAGGGTCTTTGAGACCACATAGGAGAAGGTGCTACAGGAACCAGAGGAAACAAAGTTCATAACATTGGCTTCTATTGAAGGAGGAGTAAACTAGAGAAACCAAGAAAGATCAAAGCAGCCAGTTCCTGTCTGCACCATGAACAACAGCAGGTGCATTTTGTTCAGCTTTTACATACATTGCAATATTTGAATGACACAGACTGTCTCCAGATGCTTTGCGTAGCACATCACTCATTAGGATGTGGGTACGGTTGATGTAACAAAATCTGAGTGCTGTAAGCAAGTAGAAGTTTGCTTTCTTCCAGAACAGGCCACAATCCAAAGATGCCTGGAGGCCACCAGCTCAAGGACCCATGCTTGGCAGCTCCCCCATCTCTAGGATGTTACAGTCAGCCATGTGACCCAAAGAGAGCACCTCTGAGTATCTCAGTCCCAGCCAGAAGGACAAGGGACCCAAAGGGCTGGACACTTCCTTTAACATTGCTGCCCACATGTTACATGCCTCACTTCTATACATACACTAACAGCCCTGACTTATTCACATGACCACACCTGGCTACCAGAAAGCTGGAAAGACAGCCCTTATTTAGGGCAGCCATGAACACAGCTAAAGGTTTGTATGATGTAGAAGAAGGGAGTTGGATACTAGAGCAAGCAGCTTTTTCTGCAAGCATGTATGTTCCACTCTTGCACTTGACCCTGGTCCTCATACATGCTAAGCACCTGTGCTGTCATTAAGCTACAACCACAGCAACATTAAAGAACTTCCCAGAAAACCACTAGAGACTCCATATGCGTACACATACATACAAATATAATGTAGCAATTAACTATAAGTTCTTTGTGGAAGGGAGGGAGGGAGAAAAGAAAAATCCCATGGAGTCAGAAAGCAGTGGATACTTTATTTAGACCCAAGGCCATGGCTAAAAGATTGGAAGAGGTTCCCTTTGTAGGTATTTTTACCCAGAGGACCCACAGCCTAGGTAGGAATTGCAGGCAAAGGGCAAATGGCTCTCCCCTCACCATCACCATCCTCCTCTTCTTCCTCAGAAACACTCTCACATTATTTCAACCTCGCCTCCTCTAAACCAAAACACAGTCCAGAATGGTATAAGTATATCACCATATGAATAGACTTTGCTGTGAAGACCATACTGGGTCAACACCCTCTCCCCTCAGCTTTATGATTAATGAGTGTAGGCTACTTATTTAATCTCTGTGCATCTGTTTCATCCATATCAAATGGGGGTAAAAGTATTCATTGTGATGGGTACTTCATTGGCAACTTGACTCTTTCTGAATCAACAGGAGGCATAACCTCTGGGCACTTCTATGAGGGTGTATCCGAAGAAACTTAACTTAGTGACCCCATCCAGTCCAGCCTGTAGTCCCAGACTAAACAAAGTCGGGGGGTAGAAAGTCAGATGGGCACCAGTATTTGTCTCTCTGCATCCTGTCCTGCTGAGATGTGACCAAGCAGCTGCCATGGTCTTCTGCCACTGTGTCTTTTCTACCACGATGAGCTAGCTGTCCCTCTTGAAACCATGACCCAAAATTTGTTTCTTATCAGGCATTTGGTCACAGCAACAAGAAAAGTAGCTAACCCACTCACTTTCTGTCTTCATTGCCTTGTAGAAAGCACTTGGTGGATCAAATGGTACATTCATTTTCCACTGCTGTGTTATAAATCACCCAAACCTCCATGGCCTGAAACACTCATGTGTGATCGTGTCATTTCTATGGACTGGAAAACTAGTCACAGCAGAATCTGATTCTCTGTGAAGATCTCTGAAATCAAGGTGGCAGTTGGGACTGGAACTCAGTAGGGGACCAGGCAGGTTCCCTTCCAGGCTCAGCAGAGCTTGGAGCACAGGACAGAGGTCCCTACTTTTCTTCTAGCTTCAGCCAGGGACCACTTCAACAGCTAGGTGAGCTGTGATGGGCATAATAGCTCACACTTGTAATCCCAGTACTTGGAAGGTGGAGGCAAGAGGATCAGGACTTCAGGGTCATCCTCAGCTACATAGTGACTATGAGGCCAATCTAGAAGACTACATGGGACACTGTCTCAAAAAAATTAAAATAGGGGCTGGAGAGTTGACTCAGTGATTAAGAGCACTGGTGCTCTTGCAGAGGACCAGGGTTCGAGTCTCAGTACCTACATGGCAGCTAATCACCATCGGTAACTCCAGTTCCAGGGGAATCAGATGCCTTTTCTAACCATATTACACAGCATGGGTGCACTTACATACATACATGCAGACAATACACTCATACACATAAAATAAAAACAATAATAAATAAATAAATATAAAAATAGAGTCTGGTTCCTGGCCATTAGAGTCCCATAGATGGTTCATAACATGATGGTCACTGTCTTCCTCTCCTACAATCAGCAATACAAAATCCTGCTTTTGAAGAATTCGTACATTCAGATCAGCCCCCATCCATCACTCTACCATGGCCCACCCATCTTAAGGACAACTGACTTGAGATAGTAATTACATCTGGGAAAAAAAGAAGTCCCTTCACAGGAGTGCCTAGATTCATATGGGGCTAAGTACTTGAGACAGGATATGCATACAGTAATGACCAGAACTGTGGAGAGCCTCTTAGAATCCTGTCTCTGACCCACAAAGATCCATATCCCAAAAGCAAAATACAGTCACCCTCTCCCAGGGTTCCCACAGGTCTCATCCCATTGTGATACCAGAGGCTTCTAGTAAGCATAACAATTTATTAGCTTATGGATCTAGGTGTTCCAAGGCCCTCGGGCATTTTCTACACAGAGATCGCATACTCTGCATGCCTGGCTCCTTTCTCTAGCTCTAGCTCTTTCCTTCTTACATCTGGTTTTTCTCCAGGAATGTTGTAAGATAGCGCCTCATTCTCTCTCTCTCTCTCTCTCTCTCGCTCTCTCTCTCTCTCTCGCTCTCTCGCTCTCTCGCTCTCTCGCTCTCACTCACTCTTGCTCTCGCTCCTGCTCTCATCTTTCCCTTCCTGTTTATGCTCTCTCTCTCGCTCTCTCTCTCTCTCTCGCTCTCTCGCTCTCTCGCTCTCACTCGCTCTTGCTCTCGCTCCTGCTCTCATCTTTCCCTTCCTGTTTATGTTGATCATGTTCCAAGCAATAGCCCTTCATCAGCATCTGTTTAAACTGGCAGGGATAACTGGCTTTGCTACCTGGATTCTCTTCCTTCCTCTGGCACAGTCCCCATTCGCCAGAAAACCAATATGGTCTCATGGCAAGAGTCAGGACACTAGAATCAGGTACACGCAGATTCAGATTTTCTCGCCAACAACTTCTGAGTATATTTAATCTCTCAGATTCCTGACTTCCTTCTCTGTATATCTAGGGTGATACCTACCCCACTGGGCTGTTGGAAGAATTGAATGATATGATAGTCATGAAAAATAAATAAGATCCATACCACATATTGATTGGGCATGGTGATCCATACCTATAACCCCAGCACCTGGACTGTGGAGGCAGAAAGAACAGCAGTTCAAGGTCAGCTTCAGCTACATAGCAAGTTCAAGGCCCTCCTGAGCTACATGAGGCCCTGTCTCAAAAATAAAAAAATAAAAAAAAAAGGTTCACAGCATATTGCAAGTATGAGCTCCAGGACCTTCCTCTCTTTCCCATCTCCTACCCTATTCTATTCTCTCTCTCTCTCTCTCTCTCTCTCTCTCTCTCTCTCTCTCCTCTCCCTTCTCTTCTCTTCTCTTCCTTCCTCCCTCTCAAAGAACACTGAAGGCTTGTGATGCTGTGGTAAGCACCGTAGCCTCATTAGAAGATAAGCCTTGTACTTGATCCAAACCTATTCTGTGTCAATGGCAACCAGACATGAGTTCTGAGAAGTGGATTTTGATACCAACCAATCATTTCCAGGTAGAGCTGTGTACTGGATAGCTTTAGTGTCACTGGGTTTCGGGAGCCTCAACTGGGAAATTGCCTTCATTGGACTGGCCTGTGGTTCTGTCCATGGTGCACCTTCTTGATTGTTGAGTGATGTGGGAGGGCCCAGCCCACTGTGGGTGGTGCCATCCCTGGGCAGGTGGACCTGTGTTGCATAAGGAAGCAGGCTGAGTGGGGGTCAGGGAGCAAGCCAGTAAGCAGTGTTCTTCCATGGCCTGTGCTCCAGCTCCTGCCTCCAGGTTCATGCCCTGAGTTCCTACCTTAGTTAGGCTCCCTGATAAACTGTATTCTGGGAGATGTAAGACAAATAAACCCTTTCCTCCCCAAGGTGGTATTGGTCAGAGTGTTTTGTCACAGCAATGGAGAAACAAACTAGGACAGAAATTGGTACCAGGAGTGGGGTATTGCTGTGACAAACCTGACCTTGGTGTTTTTGGGAGGACTATGGAAGTGTTTGGAACTTTGGGCTGGAAAAGCCACTGAGTCCTCAGAATTTGTTGCTGTGGACCTTGGAACAGTTATGCTGAAAGAGTTGCAGATGATGGAGGCCTGGCTTGTGAAGCTTCAAAGGGAAGTGGACACTATCAGGGCTGTTCCTGTGATATTTTGAATTGAGAATCTGTGGGTTCTGGTCAGTTGGGGCTGAAGAATTCAAAGGGAAGTGGAGACTATCAGGGCTGTTTGTGTGATGTTGTGAATTGAGAATCTGTGGGTCCTGCTTGGCTGGGGCTGAAAAATCAGCTATGATTAAGAAGAGACCAGAATCTGAAGCAAAACCTTTGCTTTACTGGAACAATTGATGCTGGTTGGCTAGGGCTGAAAAACTAGCTGTAAGTAACAAGGGACCAGCATCACTGTGGTGAAATCATCTGGGAGGTATCTCCTCAGGGTCAGCACACAGAGGGGACTCACACCTCTATTTCAAGCTGGAAGCAGGACTTGGTAATGTGTAAGAGTCTCC
>NW_008329127.1:706451-712476 GCF_000622305.1 Nannospalax galili | reverse complement strand
GCTTTGCACCCCAAGAGGCAAGAAGAGGCCATTGGTGAAGGTGTAGCCTCAGTTTCAGTGGAGACCCCAGCTTTTTGGAGATGCCAGGACCATGGGACGATCACCAAGGACAGCGGCAGGTGTGGAATGGAGCTGGTCGGGGTCTGACAGACAAGCTGTGTGTGCTGTGGACTGCAGAGTCAGAGGCGTGGAGCTGCCAGTACCCTTTGGAGCCCAGAAGATCGTGAGTGAATCCCAGATGTCCAGCCTCGAGCTACTTTGCTGGACTTTGGTTTTGCTTAGGTGTGCCCGATTCTTCCCTTTGAAATAAGACAGTATTTGTTTTGGATTTTACAGAAGCCCACCCACAGTTACAAGACTTTTAAAAGAGACTATGGACTTTTAGGTATTTGGATTTTTTAAGGACTGTGGGGTTTTTAAGGTTGTACTGTCTTATGTTGTGATATTAATGTTAACATCATATTTTGGAGACAAGAATTGGAAAGGTTATGGTTTAATAGTGATGTGTTTGTTGTGTCAAGTTGACAAGGGGTCAATTGTGCTGGACCGCTTTAGTGTCAACTTGACACACCTGGGTTGCAGGAATCTCAACTGGGAGCTTGCTTTCATTGGACTGGCCTGTGGCCATGTCCATGGGGCACCTTCTTGATTGTTGAGTGATGTGGGAGGGCCCAACCCACTGTGGGTGGTGCCACCCCTGGGCAGGTGGACCTATGTTGTATAAGAAAGCAGGCTGAGTAGGGGCCAGAGGAGCAAGCCAGTAAGCAGTATTCCGCCATGGCCTGTGCTCCAGCTCCTGCCTCCAAGTTCCTGCCCTGAGTTCCTACCTTGGGCTCCCTGATGAACTGTAACCTGGGAGATGTAAGACAAATAAACCCTTTCCTCCCCAAGTTGGTATTGGTCAGAGTGTTTTGTAACAGCAATGGAGAAACAAACTAGGACAGGCTGTTAGAAGGATAATCCTGTTCTCCCAGTGTCCTGACACCCTTCGTAATACTGTTCTCTGAAAATACACTTAGACTGTGTCCTCATACACTGTTCCTACACTCTAACTGATTTATGCTCTTTAGAAAAAGGATCTGGTCTTGAAAGTGTTCCAAATATATCCCTTCTAGAGATGCTTAGGATTAAAAAAGGATTAATGGTCAAAAGTAACTTAGCTGAAGAACAGCGGCTGCCCAGAGGAATTGTTACAGACTCCCTGGCACAAAGCAGCACTTTCTTGGCAAACCTCTCAAAGCGCTGAAATAAAAGGGTCAAGAGTCATCTATTTAAGTAATGCTCTCCTAGGCAAAACAGTGCAGTACAGTTCCGCTGTCACAATGAGCTATTAAGTGTGTGTTACACAGACTTAACATGGGAATTACACCAGACATAAGACATCCCTTTTTTAATACCTAACGCATGAGTCTAACTTGGTGGTGCTTTTTTTTTCCAAACACAATGCTTGTCTCATGAGAAGGGTTTGGGAAACGTGCATCTTTCACTTAGCATTTCTAGGCTCAAGCAGTTACCAGAACCCCAATGCAGACATCACCCTCTGAAGAAAGAGTAACATGTAAACAGGGGACCTCTGACTCTCTCTACCTCTTAAAACTCAAATGCCTTCTTTATCTTTGTGCTACTGAGCAGGACTCTAGGGTGAGGATAAGACTTTCACTAAGCTCTAATGACCCAGACATGGAGAGCTCCCCTGCCCAGTGGATCGTGCCAAAGTCAAGCCCCTTTCAGTAAAAAGGCCCATCCATGACTCATTAGAGGCAGAAGTGTCAAGAAAGCTACTGGATTAGTTCAGCGCTACAGACAGAAGGCTTACAGTTGCCAACTGCTTTATAACCATTTTTATGAAGTATTGCTCATAATCCCCAGGAGATAAATGAACAATGAACTCCATTTTATACCTAAGGAAGCATTTGGCCCACAGCATTCCTCTGGAAGTAGCAAGTTCATGTTGGGACCTCCAGACAACTCTCCAGGTCAACATTCCTTCTCATAAAATGCTTTGCTCTGTAGCAAAAATGTCCTCATGTTAATGGAAAGACCAGTACAAGATTAAATTCTGAGGCCAAGCAGAACAGTGACGTACAACTGAGCGAAAACGTGCTTCCTGTTAAGTTCAGCTGTTTGGTAAATAGGAATGGTAAAGGTAGAGCACATCACAGTGGTCCTAACAGGGAAGAGCTGCTATGTTTGGAGCTTAAATGTCTCCCAAAGGCTCTAGTATTGAAGACTTGGTCCCCAGGGTAGTGCCATTGAGAAGTGAAGGAATCTTTTAGAAGAGCTCAGTACTAAAAGGTCTTTAGATCACTGGCGGCATACCCTCAATGGGTTTGTGGGACCCTGGCCTCTTCCTCTTTGATTCATGGTAATGGAGTGAGTTTTGCCCCTTCCTATGCTTCCGCCATGGTGTGCTGCCTCATCACAGGCCTAAAGAAGTTGCCCAATCACAGGCTGTGAGCCAAAATAAACCTTCCCACTTCGTGATTGTATTATCTCAGGTATGTGTTAGAGTGATGAAATTCCGAGTTCTGTACACTTAATACTTTCTCGCCATCTTACATATAAGGGTCTCTCTAACACAGAGACACTTGTATTTGAACACAATGGCTTAAATACATATAATAGTCAGAGATAGGAAACCCAAAGCTGGTACAGCAACTCTGTAACCCTCAAGATGCGACTTCTTTTGAAGTCCAAGGTAAGTCTGCTCCAGTCTCATTCCAATCATCAGGAATGAGATGAAGCAAGGCCCAGTGACACACATTTATAATCCCAGAACTTGGAAGGTGGAGGCAGGAGGATTAAGAGTTCAACATCATCTTGGCTACATAGCAAGTTTAAGGCAAATCTGACGACATGAGACTTGAAGGAGGAGGAGGAGGAAGAGGAGGAGGAGGAGGAGGAGGAGGAGGGAGACTCTGTCTGAAAAATACCAAAAAGAAGAAAAGAAGAAGGAGGAGGAGGAGGAGGAGGAGGAGGAGGAGGAGGAAAAAAGGAGCCAGATGTGGTGGTGCATGCCTTTAATCCCAACTCCTGGGAGGCAGAGGCAGGTGGATCTCTGTGAATTTGGGGCTAGTCTGATCTACATAGAGCGTACCAGGCCAGTCAGGGCTGAATAGTGAGACTCTGTCTTAAAGAAAAGAAGAAGGAAAAATAAAAAAGTCATTACTTCACAACATATAACAGGTAAATATTTACAATCCTCAGATGCCCTAGTCAGAAAATTTTACAGAGCAATGTCAACCCTATTGTGACTGAGAAGAAATCTGATATGGTGAAACAGATCATGTCAAGGCTCAGATGGGCTGAATTCTGACACTTGTTTTATTGTATGTGAGCTAGGAGATCTTGAACGCATCAGTCAAATCCCAGATCTTAATTTCCTCATGTATAAAATTAAAAAATGATGATGGCACACACTTAAACAGTCCCAGCATTTGGGAGGTGGAAGCAGGAGAATCAAGAGTTCAAGGACATCTTCAGCTAGTAAGTTTTGAGGCCAGACTGGGCTACATGAGACCCTGTCTCAAAACACATAAATGAACAAGTAAACAAATCAACAAACAAAAACTATTCCAAATTATAGTTAAGGTTATTTCTGGATTTTACTTGCTCTCAAGGTAAACAAAATAATGTGATAAATTTTGTAACAGACCACATCTCCTGAAACTGACAAACAGAGAACAGAACACAGGTCATGGTGAGTGGGTGACTGTGGACTTGCTGGCAGTTCAATAATGCCAGAACAAAGTTTCTTTTATTTATTCTTTGCTACCCCCCGCCCCGGGTTTTCTTTCTTTCTGGGGATTGGGGATTGAAGTCAGGGACTCATATGGTAGGCAAGTACTCTACTATGCTATGCTCCCAGCCCTCTTTTTATTTTGAGACATTCTCAAATTGTCCACACTGGCTTTGAATTCACCATGTAGCCCAGGCTGGCCTTGAATTTGTAATTTGTCTGCCTTAGGCTCCCAATTAGCTGGCATTACAGGCCTGCACCACCAGGTCTGGCCACTTTTAGTTTGTGAGCTCCATCCATAAATTGCAAAATTGCAGTTGGAGTCCCAACCATTTTCTCTACAGGCTGCACAGTCTCAGAAACAGGAAATGACAAAGCACAGTTGACAGCAATCTATCTTCCCTCTTTTCTGGAAGCTTTTGTCAGCAACTTCTGTTTCCATCTCGTTAACCACTGTTAATTGCAAGGTAAACTAGTAAGTTAGTACTTCCATTGAGCATGTGGAAGTTTCCCATAAGATGGGCACTCTCTTTTAAGAAAGAAGGAGACTGGATCTCAGACAAGCATCAGGGACTGAGACAGCCTTTTGTGAAGTTGAATTGATAAATCCATTTAAAAGTGGTTAGGAAAATAGCTGGCACTTGGAAGTACTCATTTCACAGTATGGAATTATTATCTAATTATAAAGCAATGAGGCTTTTAAAAAGTAGCCAAATTAAGCAGAAGAACATTTATATAGTTTTGCCTTCAAAGGTAATCAGCTTGGAAAGCAATATATCAGTTCCATTAATTATGTGTTATTACATTCAGAAAACAGCCAGATTGCATGTTGTATGCAGGTGTTGAAATACCATACTGAACACAATTACTATGCACAACCAACAGATACTAATAAAAATAAATCAAACAACAGCAGCTAGTTTACTGTCGCTCCTCCTTAGCCTTGTACGTGCTAGGCAAGCACTCCACCCCTTAGCTACATCCCTAGTCTTTGAATTTTAAGACAAGGTCTTCTTATGTAGCTCAAACTGGCTTTGAACTGACTGTAGCAAAGGCTAGCCTGGATTTGGGATTCTCCTTCTTCTGCCCCTAAAGTGCTTGGATTGGGAATATGCCATCAACTTGACTCAGTTTGCAATTTATACAACAGCAACAACTTTGTTGATTGTGTGCTCTGTGTATTAGTTACTTCCTGTTCTGTGAGAAAACAGCAGAACTAAAAGCCACTTCTCAGAGTAAGAGTTTCTTTTGGCTCACAGTTCCGGAGGGAGTGTCCATAATGGTCAGGGAGACATGGCTGCAGGCAGCTGGAGCAGGAAACGTTTTATGGGTTTTGTTGGTTTGGTTTAGTTTTTGGTGTGTGGCGTGTGTGGAGATCAGAGGACAACTTTCAGGAGTTAGTTCTCTCCTTCCACCATATAGGTTCTGGAAATTAAATTCAGGTCCTAAAGCCTGCCAGCAAGCACCTTTACCCTCTGAGCCATCTTACCAGCCCCAGAATTATTTTATGCAAGAGAAAAGTGAAGTCTTATATGACTAAGACACTATTATTGGGATGTCTTATTCTACACTCTTTATCTTTTCTGATGTAATTTCCGTTCGTCTTATACACGCATGTGTTGAAATTTGCTCATGAATTAATCAAGTAGCTAGCTCATCTAAAACCAATAACTAAGCATGCAAAAGAACGATTCAACCCAGACAATCTTGCTTCAGAAATTCTTACCTCTCAGAGCCCACATATACTTAGTTTAGTGATTAAAAATAAAAAGCATCTGGGGCATAGTGGTGCAAAAGAAAAGCCATGACAGGAGGGATAGAGAGTTTGAGGCCAGCCTGGGCTACCTAGTGAGACCTTGTCTTTATGGGGGGAGGGGGGCTGCCGGAGAGATGGCTCAGCAGTTAACATCACTGACTGCTCTTCCAGAGGACCCAGGTTCTATTCCCAGCACCCACATGGCAGCTAACTACAGTCTCTAACTCCAGTCCCACGGAATCTGACACCCTTTTCTGGCTTCCATTGGCATTGAATGCATGGGTGTACTTATATACATACAGGCAAAACACTCATACACATTAAAAAATAATAATTATAAGCAAATAAAAAAATTTTAAAGGAGGTTCTGGTGAGATGATTTAGCAGGTAAAGGCACTTGTCACCAAGTCTGATGACCTGAGTTCAATCCCTGGGACTCACGATGGAAGGAGAGAACTGACTCTGCAAGTTTTCCTCTGACCTCCCCACACACTCGATGGTGTACACACATAGGAAGGAATGAAAGAAGG
>NW_008329127.1:701911-706080 GCF_000622305.1 Nannospalax galili | reverse complement strand
GAGTTTTTTTTAAAGAAAGAATAAAATCACAGAAGTGACAGAGGTAAAGTACAGCAGATTCTCATAATCCATTGTACGGAGTTTACGGATTTCTGAGTAATTAAATATGCTGCACAAATGATTAAAGACTGGTATTTAATGGTGGGAGTCCACTTCTCTCCCACATCAAACTTCTGAGAATTCTTCTTACCCAGTGATCCTCTCAGACCCTACAATTAGTCCTGATATCTCCCTATGAGGACATCATGTCTACATGCATGAAACCATCTTGCCAAAATAGGCATTCCCTGTGCCTGGTTCATCCTCAATTTCCTGGACTGTGTGACTAATAGAGAAAGGAGGTCCTCAGTCAATTATGAAGTGCTCCAAATAGTCTGTGCCTGCAATTAAATAGTGGCCATGCATGTAGCACTGTGTTCCATTTACAACAGAACACCAGGAGCACAGTTGTTTCATCGGAAACCACATTTCCCATGACTTCCCATGAAAGCCAAGCACAACGGAAGACGAGGATAGCTCCAGGGCTCAACCAGAAGGGAATTCTACAGCATGTACCACATCTCATTTTACTGATTAGAATGAACCCCAGGCAGTTTCACTAAAATTAAGGCCTATAATTAATTGCACAGGGAAAATGGTCAGATTGCAAGATGGGGCATCCTACATTCCCAGAAATAGCAATGACTGACGTGGGTCCACCACTGTGTCATTCTAATCACCAGTCAGACTGATTGTGAAATCGCTGAAAGACCATGACCAGTTCCAGAGCTAGGTGCAGAAAGATCAAAATTCACAGGGCTTTTCACATGAAAATAAATTAACCACCAACCAAATACGTCAGAAACTCAGTCAGGGCCTGTGGAGTTATGGAAGGTAGGAAGTGAAACTTTCCTTAGGAAGTCTGAACTGTGCTTCTAAATGTTCGTGTTGGGTATCTGTTCCTCTAGATCCACTCTCTCCACCCAAAAGGCTGGTCTGTCTGTAAGGGCCTCTAATGACTCTCTTGATCTGGCTTCTGAATGAGTTTGGCCAATGAGGAGAACTCTTACAGGTGCTGGGAAGGAAGGAGGAAGGCCTCCACTCTACTGAGCTGCTATGAGCTGGCTGAGCCTTTCAACTGAAGCCAAGTTCTATGGTCAGGCATCTGTCCTACTAAAGCTGTCTTTCTCTCTTCAGCTTCCAGGAACTGCCCCCATTACTCCCTCTACCTCAGACACAGTAATGGCTTCTCACACCATCTACCCTCCTGTACTGTAATTCCATGGACTCTCTACCCCTCCCCTGCCCGTACTCAATAAACTCTCCTCAAGGAGCATGACTTTATTTTCCTGTCAAGGTCCCCAAAGAACTTCTGAGCAAGTGCAAACCAGTACACGGAAGTGCAAAGCACTCTGAGCTCAGGGTAAGGGGACGTTCAGGGGTTCTGGTAGGTTCCACCCCAGCAGGGCAAGCTTCCCAACTTCTCGTTGTCTTGACCTCCTCCCAGATAAAACACAGGACTGAGACCATCTCTAGGAGCCTATCTAGATATAGAACCATTCCACAGCTCTCCTTTTCCTTCCCTGCCTTTCTTCCCTACTGCTAAATATCTCCCAGAGGCTCATGTGTTTGAACACTCTGTCCTTAGCCGGTGATGCTGCTTTGCACCATTGTGGAACATTTAGGAGGAGGAGCCTTGTTGAAAAGTGAGTCAATGGAAGTGGGCCTTGAAGTTTTTAGCTCAGCCCCACTTCCTGTTCCCTCTCTGCTTCCTGACTGGGACTATGGTAAGACAGGTCGTGTCCTCATGCTGCAGCCGCCATGCTCTCTCCACCATGACCCATCATACCTTCAAAGTGTGAGCCCAGACAAACACCTCCTCCTCCCTTAAACTTCTTCTTGTCAACAATTTGGTGACAGTGACCAAAAAAGTAAACAGTTCACCTCTCTTCTAGTGCCTCTTTGACCCACACAGAGCCCCCTTGCCTAGTCACACCACACACAACTAGAGTTAGAACCGAAACAAAGAAACCATTGTTTGCCCCTCACACATCTTAATCCCCAAATCACTAAAAAAATCAGACCCACTAAATCCGATTTTAAATTTTAATATGGATTTAGAACTATTTTGTAATATGATCATTGGCACAAATTACAGCCTCATATTTTAACAGTTCAGGTTAAAATGAATTGTGTATATGGGTCTTTGGTCAGCTAATTCCAAAACAATCTGCCCTTGACTTCTGTTGGAATCTAATTAATGCAAAACTACAAAAGGCAGAACAATGTTGGAATCCGGTGTCCAGAAAAGAATTCAGCCAATTTATGGTTGTCAAGCATTTAGAGGACAAAACTAGAGCTCCGAACCTTCTCCCATTTCCAATTATGAAAAACCACAAAATCAGCTGCTGCCAAAAGTATGCATAAATATAATCCCCAATTTTCCAAGTTAAACCTGTATGTAGACTTAGATTGCACAGATAACGCTCTAAGTAATCTCAGGATGGGGTAGAAATGGGCAGACTACACTTAGACTTCGTGCTGCAGCCCTCTGAAGACACTGAGCATTGTTTGTTACCTTTCTCATTGCTGTGACAAAAGACCTGACAGAACGGGGCTAGAAAGATGGCTCAGTGCTTAAGAACACTGGTTGTTCTTGCAGAAGAACCGGGTTTGAATGTGAGCACCACATGACAGTTAAACAACTGTCTGTAACTCTAGACCCAAGGGATCCAACAGCCTCTTCTGACTTCCGAGGGTATTGGACGACACGGGTGCACTTACCTACATGCAGGTAATACACGCATACACATAAAATAAAAATAATAAATAAAAATATTTTTTTTAAAAAAGACCTGACAGAACGGGGCTGGAAAGATGGCTCAGCGCTTAAGAACACTGGTTGTTCTTGCAGAAGAACCGGGTTTGAATGTGAGCACCACATGACAGTTAAACAACTGTCTGTAACTCTAGACCCAAGGGATCCAACAGCCTCTTCTGACTTCCGAGGGTATTGGACGACACGGGTGCACTTACCTACATGCAGGTAATACACGCATACACATAAAATAAAAATAATAAATAAAAATATTTTTTTTAAAAAAGACCTGACAGAAGTAGCTTAAGAAAGGTAGGGTTTATTTTGGCTTGTGGTTTAAGTATGGTCCACCCTAGCCGGGAAGGTCCGGCAGTAGAGATGCTTTAGCTGTGGTGGCAGAAGCATGAGGTCACGTGAATTTGCAGTCAGGAAGCAGAGACAGATGAATGCTAATACTCCTCATCTTTTTACTCAGTCCAGGACCCCAAAGCATGGGATAGTGCTGCCCACATTCAGGATGGGTCTTCCCTTGTCAGTGAAATCTCTGTGGAACTGTCCTCACAGATACACCCAGAAATTTGTCTAAAACCCCTTTGGGATATTAGTCAATTTCCCTAGGCATCAGTTTCCTCATTCATAAAATAGATAAAAATGCCTACATAGTTGGGCTGGGGAGATGGATCAGTGGGTAAGAGTGCTTGCTGTGCAAACATAGGGACCTGACTTCCAGTCCCCAGCACCCACGTAAAAAAGCCATAAGTACCTGTAATCCTGGAGTTGTGGGACAGAGACAGGAGCATCCTGAGGCTTGCTAGTTCCGGTTCAGTAAGCAACCTTGTCTCAGGGAAATGAGACAGTGATAGAGCAACCAAACATCCTCTTCTGGCCTCCTCATGTACATAGGCACACATATTCACACATGTGCCCATAGAGTCCACACACATATTCACATGCAGTTATATATACATCGACTAGGTTGGGGTGTCAGTGGCAGAGCACCTGCCTAGCACTATCTAATCTGGCAATCCCACTTTCAGTTATATACACCAAAGAACTGAAAGCAGCATCCGGAAGAGACATTTTGCATAGTCACCCATGTTTATTTTTCTTTTTGTAAAAATGTATTTATTCCTTCCAAGAGAAGCCAACAATAGTCGAGCAGGACCTTTGACTTATCTTCACACAGATGGGACTGGTAAAAGAAAGGAGCCAGGGGCTCCTCCCAAGCCCGTGGGACCCCTGAGGAACAGATCCTCAAATGACCTCAAGAGTAAAAACAAATCAGTTTATCTGGTCCAATTGTATGTCCTTAAACACCCAAAAGGGAAGTATAACCAAAGATTAAAGGGGCCAATATAATTTCATAAGAGCA
>NW_008329127.1:671767-701810 GCF_000622305.1 Nannospalax galili | reverse complement strand
CCCCAATTCTATCCAAAGGAATACTGACAATGGATTGCTGTAGATGAGGAACAGCTGATCCTCCTGGAACAGGGACCTCTGGCTGACTAGATTTATCAGAAGGACAGATGGGGGCAATAGATGGGGGTCCTGACAACACAGTGGACATTGGCAGGGATGACAGAGTATGGAGGCTCTAGAGGGAGAAGAAGGCTGTTTATCTGACGAGTTTATATTCATACTCAGATGCCACGGAACTCAGAAAGTAAGTGACTGTGACCAGTAATAGTCATATATATAGAGATTAGAAATGCATGTGAAAACGTCTCAATGTCAGTTGCCTTAAAATGAATTTTTCTGTATGAAACTGTATTTTAACAACGAAGTGGAGATCTTTTCTAAACATTAAAACCTCATTTAATTTTATGTCTTGTAGAGTTTATAATCAGTAAAAGATTGTACAAGCGTAATAATTCCTCTGTAAACCTAAAAATGTACAGCCAATTTTGAAAGAGATGTACCCTAGCTCAGAAAAATGTTATTGAATAGGTTAATGCTGTTGTAATGAAATGCTTCTTCTAATAAACAAACAAAAAAATATTTAAAAAATGTATTTATTCTTATTTTGTGTATATGAGTGTTTTGCCTGTATGTGTATAAGTGCACCCGTGTCATGCAGTGTCTTCAGAGGCCAGAAGAAGACGTCTGACCCCCTAGAACTGGAGTTATGGACAGTTGTTAGCTGCCATGTGGGTGCTAAGAACCGAACCTGGTCCTCTGAAAGAATAGTCAGTGCTCTTAACCACTGAGTCATCTCTCCAGCCCCTATTTTTCATTTTTGCTTTCACATTTATTTATGGGTGGGGGAGAGCATAGTATGCTGTATGTGGAAGTCAGAGTACAGCTTTCAGGAATTCGTTCTCTTTCTGCCATCTAGATTCCGGGGATCAAACTCAGGTCATTAGGCTTAGTGGCAAGCACCTTTACCTGCTGAGCCATCTTGCTGGCCCCATCCATGTTTAAACAACACTACAGATAGTAGCTAAGAGGTAGTAATAACACAGGTATTCATCAGTGGGTAGATATATAATCAAAATATTCAATATACATACAATGGAATATTATTTATCTTTTAAAAGGAAGACAGTCCTGTCACATACTGAACCATGGATGACCTTAATCACATTATGTTAAGTGAAGTAAGCCAGTTATTTTTTTAAATTTCATTTATTTTTTCCATTTATTAATTTTATTTATTTTTATTTTATGGTATGAGGGTTTTACCTGAATGTATGTAAGTATACCACTTGTATACAATGCCCACAGAGGCCAGAAGAGGGCGTCGGAGTTAGGGATGGTTATTAGTTGCTATGTGGGCCTGAACTTTGAGGACACTTAGATCCCCCAGCTCTGTCTTAGAAGCGTCTGTCTTCTGGAACTGTCTCTGAAACTCTGTTTCTGGAACTGTGTCCTCAAGTCAGACTCCACCCATGATTTTCTTCAAAATTTTCTCCAACTTCAATTGGGGAAGTACAAGTTTGGCTCCACCCTAATCTCAACAGACCATCCAGCCTTTTCATCCCTAGTTCTAAAATATCTTGGCCAGGAGTGCGGTGCATGTCTGTAATACTAGTGGCTTGGGAAACTGAGGCAGGAGAGTGTCTGCATAGTTCAAAAACTAAAATATCTCATTCGCAAAGGTCACGCGTCCTTCCCAGTCTTCACTGCATCCAGTGAAGATGATGCACCACCTTTCAGCACTTCCATTTGTTCATTCTTAAACATACCTACATTCATTCATTATCTTTCTGGGTAGAGTACCAAATTGAGGTTGCCAGGGAAACAAGATCAGGTGCCCAGGTCACAAGACACAAGAGCACATAGTCTAAAAGTCATTAGTCCAGACTATGTTCATTTTATAAGTCACTCCCACAGAGGAAGACATCTGACATCCTGTTCTGGGCTCTACATTCACATCCACATGCATGGAACACAGAGAGGTAGGGGAAGGGAAGGAGAGAGGGAGAGATAGAGGGAGGAAGGGAGGAAGGGAGGGAGGGAAATGCACATTTTTTAATACCTAGAATCCCTTTGAACTTGGACTAGTCACAATTCAAATATTCAGTAGTCACAGGTATCTAGTGACTACTGATCACGAGACCCTGATCTCTTGGAAACCAGCTGTGTTAATAACCTTGATTTAACCTGCAAGCTCCACATTTCCCTCACCTTTAACTGACAAAGAGAGCCATGCATGGCAGTGCATGCTCATAATTCTAACACATGGGCAGTAGACACAAGAAGATCAGGAATTCAAGGCCTACATCCACTATATAGTGAGTTCAAAGACAGCCTGGATTGCAATGAGGCTTTGTCTAATTAATCTAATTAATTAATTAGAGAAGGAAAAATAAATTGCCATTCCTAATTGTAGTTTAAATTCTATTTTGTATATATAACAGTTTTTCTCTTTGTAGTACTGGGCACTGAACCCAGGGCCTCACGCACTCTAGGCAAGCACCGTACCACTGAACTACACCTCTAGCCCCATAATTTGTATAACAGAGGGAAGACAGATTTCCTCAAATGTAATCCATGACGAGACAGGAAGACTGAGTATTTGAAGTCAACCTAGGGTATACAGCAAGACCCTGTCAAAAAAAGACAAAAGCGGTGGGGTTGGAGGGGTGGCTTTGTAGTTAAGAGCATGCTATTTCAGAGGAACTGAGTTAGAGTCTCAGCACCCACATCAGGCAGCTCACAACTGCTTATAAATCCAGCTCCAGGGGATATGATTCCCTCCCGGCTCCACAGACACATACCTACATACAATCAAAATTAAAATAGATCCTTTTTTTTTTTTAAGTTCAAAAATGCTGGGCGTGGTGACATACGCCTTTAATCCCAGAAGCAGATGGATCTCTGTGAGGTGAAGGCCAACCTGGTCTAAGTAGCAAATTCCAGGCCAGCTGGGGTTATAGGGAGACCCTGTCTCAAAAAAAACAAAAAAAAAAGTACAAAAATAATCAACAACCTACCCAAACCTTTTCTACTACTACTATTTTGAAGGATTATTACCTCAAAGAACAGTTGCTGCTCCAGAGAACAATTAATATATTGCTATCCCCCTTACATATTTTAGGGTTTTTTTTTTAATATAAAGTCAGGTGATTTAGTTTCTAGGAAGATAAATTTATTTTGTATATGCTTTCAACATGAAAAGAATCCAAATGGTTTTCCTTCAACATCAGCTCGTTAGGGAACTCTTTCTATCATCTAACCCACAGTTCATTTCTATAGGCTTGTTTATTTCCATGACAACTTATCTTGAGAGTCTTTGATGCCTGTCAATTTTCTCATCTCCTTTACTCATCTGCATTCAAGGTCAGCTGTTTCTACACACCTGTTTAGGGGCCCCAGAAACTTATTACTGCTGCTGGTCAAGCCGAGGAGCAATCCTTTCCCAAAGAGACAGTTTCCTGGGCTGTATCAGCATCTCGTGTTAGGATAAAAATAACCACTGGGTCCACAGCTCAGCCTGGCTATGAAGGGTTGCCATTATTTTGGATCAGCACCCGGGGTAATGACAGAATTTATTCTCTATTGTTACCACCAGCCTTTCTGAAGGTTCTTTTCTAACCTAACAGTCCAAGTGAAGATTCTAAAGTAATGACTGGAAACTTAGTATGTTTGTTTGTAAACCTTGTTTAGATTTTAGAGAAAAATGACAGAAGAAACTTGGGCTTTCTATCTCTTTAAAGGCTTCCCATTTGTTTTCTTTCCCTTTCTCATTTCTGACTCTTTCTGTGCATTCAGAAAGTGGACTGTGTGTGTGTGTGTGTGTGTGTGTGTGCATCTGTGTGTCTGTGTGTATGCATGGCATAGCACACATGTGGAGACCAGGGGAAACTTTTGATAATCAGTTCTTGCCTTCTACCCTGTGGGTTCTGGGGATCAATCTCAAGTCATCAGGCTTCTTCAGCAAGTGTCCTTACCCACTGGGATATCTTGTAAGCCTCAATGTCAGCACATTTTCTAGCTGCCATAAGTATTATTTAAAATAACACATCTCATTCAAAATTGAAATTTACAGGGCTGGAGAGACAATACAGTGGTTAATGCTCTTGCAGAGGGCCCAAGTACAGTTCTAATCATCCAAGACAGAAACCTCATAACGGTCTGTAACTCCAGCTTAAGGATGATTGTGTGTCTGTCTGTGTCTGGGTGTCGGGGGGTGTCTGTCTGTGTGGGTGTCTGTCTGTGTGTCTGTGTCTCTGTGTGTGTGTCTGTGTCTGTGTGTCTGTCTGTGTCTGTGGGGGGGTGTCTGTCTGTGTGGGTGTCTGTCTGTGTGTCTGTCTGTGTGTCTGTGTCTGTGTGTGTATCTGTGTCTGTGTGGGTGTCTGTCTGTGTGTCTGTGTCTCTGTGTGTGTCTGTGTCTGTGTGTGTGTCTGTGTCTGTGTGTCTGTCTGTGTGTCTGCGTCTGTGTGTGTATCTGTGTCTGTGTGGGTGACTCTCTGTGTGTCTGTGTCTCTGTGTGTGTCTGTGGCTGTGGGGGGGGGGGGTATCTGTCTGTGTGGGTGTCTGTCTGTGTGTCTGTCTGTGTGTCTGCGTCTGTGTGTGTATCTGTGTCTGTGTGGGTGACTCTCTGTGTGTCTGTGTCTCTGTGTGTGTCTGTGGCTGTGGGGGGGGGGGGTATCTGTCTGTGTGGGTGTCTGTCTGTGTGTCTGTCTGTGTGTCTGCGTCTGTGTGTGTATCTGTGTCTGTGTGGGTGACTCTCTGTGTGTCTGTGTCTCTGTGTGTGTCTGTGGCTGTGGGGGGGGGGGGTATCTGTCTGTGTGGGTGTCTGTCTGTGTGTCTGTCTGTGTGTCTGCGTCTGTGTGTGTATCTGTGTCTGTGTGGGTGACTCTCTGTGTGTCTGTGTCTCTGTGTGTGTCTGTGTCTGTGTGTGTGTCTGTGTGTGTCTCTGTCTGTCTGTCTGTGCGTGTGTCTGTCTGTGTCTGTGGGGGGGGTGTCTGTCTGTGTGGGTGTCTGTCTGTGTGTCTGTGTCTCTGTGTGTGTGTGTGTGTGTGTGTGTGTGCATCTGTGTGTCTGTGCATGTGTCTGTCTGTGTCTGTGTGGGTATCTGTGTGGGTGTCTGTGTGTCTGTGTCTCTGTGTGTGTCTGTGTCTGTGTGTGGGGGGGGGTATCTGTCTGTGTGGGTGTCTGTCTGTGTGTCTGTGTCTCTGTGTGTCTGTGTGTCTGTGCATGTGTCTGTGTCTGTGGGGGGGATGTCTGTCTATGTGGGTGTCTGTCTGTGTGTCTGTGTCTCTGTGTGTGTGTGTGTCTGTGCATGTGTCTGTGTCTGTGGGGGGGATGTCTGTCTATGTGGGTGTCTGTCTGTGTGTCTGTGTCTCTGTGTGTGTGTCTGTGTCTGTGTGTGTATCTGTGTCTGTGTGGGTGTCTGTGTGTCTGTGTCTCTGTGTGTGTGTCTGTGTCTATGTGTCTGTCTGTGTCTGTGGGGGGGTGTCTGTCTGTGTGGGTGTCTGTCTGTGTGTCTGTGTCTCTGTGTGTGTGTCTGTGTCTGTGTGTCTGTCTGTGTCTGTGGGGGGGTGTCTGTCTGTGTGGGTGTCTGTCTGTGTGTCTGTGTCTCTGTGTGTCTCTGTGTGTGTCTGTGTGTCTGTGTGTGTGTCTGTCTGTGTCTGGGTGTCGGGGGGTGTCTGTCTGTGTGGGTGTCTGTCTGTGTGTCTGTGTCTCTGTGTGTCTCTGTGTGTGTCTGTGTGTCTGTGTGTGTGTCTGTCTGTGTGTGGGTGTCGGGGGGTGTCTGTCTGTGTGGGTGTCTGTCTGTGTGTCTGTGTGTGTGTGTGTGTGTGGGTGTGTGTGTGTGTGTGTGTGTGTCTGTCTCTGTGTCCGTGTGTGTGTGTGTGTGTGTGTGTGTGTGTCTGTGTGTGTGTCTGTGTGTTCTTTAGTTTTCACCATCACGAGTGGAATGTAAGGCCACAAGGAGCCTCTCTCCATCCTCTCCCAACCTGACCCGGTCCCAGGTCCCAAGCCTCAACACCCTCCAACCTATCAGGACCGCCCTGATCTTTGATATGATAATTGGTGGCTGTGCATTGGACAAAGTTCACAGCAGAGCTGAGGATTCAGATGGCTGCAAACTTCAAAGCCCAATGGAAAAGGTTCTGGGCTCCCACGGCAAAGTTAAGTTTGCTTTGTACACTGTCAAAGAGAAAATCCCAACAAATTAGAGCTGGATATTCAGCAATGAAGGGAGCCCTCCTCACTCAGAAATAAGGAACCAATAATGCTATCAATATGGATTCTTGTTGTCCTTACAACGCTAATCATTTCCAGATGACAGCATGCATGTGATTAGGGTCTTCTGGCAGCTTGCTTCTCTCTCAGGGCCCAAGAAGGGAGAACAGGAGGCTCGATGGCTGGAGTCCAAGATATGAACTCACTAGCAGGTAACACTTGATCCTGCACCAGGCTGAGTGGGATTCTGGCAAGAAAAGGCTCTCATAGGTAAAGACGTCAAATGGTGGAACTACTATCCATTAGCAGCACGTGCAAGTTGCAGGATTGTCCCAGCTTCTTGGGATAAAAGTTGTGTGTTATAAACTTTTGTGTGTGTGTGTGTGTGTGTGTGTTATAAACACACACGCAAAAAAAAAATTAAATAAATAAATAAATAAATAAAAACAAACCTTTGGAAAAAAGTTAATTCACCTGGGTCTGTCAACCATCAGACCTAGAGAGCACCTCTGAAGAAGGTTGACTCCCCTAAAGTAAGCTAAAGACATAAGAGAAATAATTATCCTTAATGAGATAATGTACTTATCCTCCCTGTTTGCAGTCAGGAGTATGTCACAGGTGGGAGAAGAAAAGAATCCTCTCTCTCTCTCCTCTCTCTTTCTCCTCTCTCCTCTCTCTCTCGTCTCTCCCCCCCCCTCTCTCTCCTCTCTCTCCTCTCTCTTCTCTCTCTCTCCTCTCCTCTCTCTCTCTCTCTCTCTCTCTCTCTCTCTCTCTCTCTCTCTCTCGTGTGTGTGTGTGTGTGTGTGGTGAAAGGGGTAATGGGTAGATTCAGGCCTCTTAGAGCTGAGTACAAAGGCCTTTTGGTTTTTCAAATTCTTCTTTCTCCTAGTAACTGAAGGCAGGAGTATCAGAAAACTAAGTTCTAGGGTTTTCTGGACAAAGAGAACCTTGAGGTTCGCCCTGGGATGAAGTTCCTTAGGGTTAGTTCTCTCCCAGCATCTGGCATCTCCTATATGCTCCTGGAAACAAAGTAAGTGTTTGTACCTTCCGGCCCTTCAGAGAGGGGAGGCTTAGGTGGGAAATGACTCACATTAGAGTTTCTGTTCAAGGCCTGACCACACTTTGTCTACCAGCCCCTAAGTCATATGCCAATACCCAGAACCCAGTGGAAAAAAAATGGTTCTTTTTTTATTATTTTTTTAAAAAGCACTTTTATTGGGTCTGGGGAGATGGCTCAGTGGTTAAGAGCACTTGCCTTTCTTGTCAAGGACCCAAGTTCAGTTCCCGACACCCATATGACAGCTCACAACCATCTGTAACTTCAGTTCCAAGGGATCTGACACCTTCTGCTGGCACTGGACGTGAACACGGTATACATACATACATGCAGGCAAAACACTCATATGCATTCAAAAAAAATCTTAAAAATTTTATTGCATTTATTTATTTAAGAAATGAAGATGAATTTGTTTGCTCTGTGTGTGTGTGTGTGTGTGTGTGTGTGTGTGTGTGTGTGTAAGATGAAGACAACCTGCAAAGGTCAGTTCTCTCCTTCCACATGTGGGTCCAGGGATCAAACTTAGGTTGCCAGGCTTGGCCACAAGCACATTTACCAACTGAGCCCTCTTGCTGTTCAAAGACAATCCTTTCAAGATCAAAATGGAAAGCTAATAAGGTTGGGGGTGACTTCAGTAGCACTGTGAGGGAGGGAGGAAGATATTCTTCCATCCCATTTGTGGTTTGTACCCTTACCTCCTCTTCCACACTCTTTTCATGGACAGAACTCTGCCTGTAGCTTGCTGAGATTGTTCTTAAAGCCATGAGGGTTTTGGTTCAGCAAGGAAAACTGAAGTTGGCTATGAACTCAATTATGCCTTCCTCGATCTTCTTCCCCTTTAAATCATGTCTTAAAGAATACAAGTGAGACATGAATTAGCTTCCACGGTGATTATAAGCTAGTCAGGTAGTCCATGTGATTACGCTCCTGATTGGACTAGTATCTAGTATCCCATGATCCCTTCTACAGTTGGGCTGCATCAAGATCAGGCTGTGGCCCTGCACTAAGTTACTCCATATTGTATAAAACAGAATGGAAATGGAAAGCTTACAGGTTCTACGTTGCCTTTGATGACTCCATTTTATAAGTAAATTTTGACTCCATTTTGAGGGAGAAGAATGATTACAGCCCCTGTGTAGACCTAGAAACTATACCATCTGTCAGGCACCCTCTCCAGCACAGATTAATAACTTATTCCTGAGAATAGAAAGAGGAGATGCTCTATAGATTTGTTGGGGGGTGAACTGAAGCTTTGGGCGCACAAGAGGGTATTATCATCTCTCCAGCCCCATAAAGGATTGAATTCATAACACCAAGTTTGGTAGCAAATGCCTTTACCTGCTGAACCATCTTGCCTGCACTTATATTTTTCTTTTTTAAAGATGCATTTTTATGGGGCTGGAGAGATGACTCAGTGGTTAAGAGCACTGGCTGCCCTTACAGAAGATCAGGGTTTGTATCGCAGCACCCACATGGCGGCTAACACTCATCTGTAACTCCAGTTCTAGGGGATCCAACGCCCTCTTCTGTCCTCTGAAGGCACTGCACAATACAGGTACACTTAGATACATGCAGGCATAATACACATATAAAATAAAAATAAATAATTTTTTAAAACATACATTTTTACATATGAGAGGAGGGGAGGCAGCCTCAGGCAAGTTCATGGTGAGTCCTACAAAATATTTAAAGAAGAATTAGCACTAATTTTATATAATTACTTTGACAGGAGAGGATAGAGGAGCACAAAAAAGTAAACTAATGCATTCTAATTCATTTTATGATAATTTTATTACCCCCAATAGACAAAGGCCACATAGTAAAAAGCACACCACTGTAAATGGCAGTAAAGAGACTCAGCCTAGTACCGCCTGCACCAGCAGCCCCAGTAATTACCGTCCCTCTTACAGTCTTCCACTCAGGTGAAGCCATATCCTTGACTACACCATAGGATGAGTCAGAGTGAGGAAAATTAGTGAGTTTACTAAATGTTTACACAGAGGGTCATAGGGGAAAAGGGCTGTGCACATCAGAGGCTGGGGTGAGGGCCTCTCAAGAGGGATTGTTACACTTAATTGCTTTTACAATGGCTACATATATGATTCTGTGGCTTTTTAAGTTAATGTTGCTCAAAAGATGTAATTTATAACAAGCTTTAAGGATTAAGCAAAGTTTAAAAGTTAAGTCAAGTTTAAAAATTAGGTTTTAAAAATGAGCTGGTTTACTTATTTCTCCTAAGAAATTTCCTTTTGTAGAAGAAATTACAAGATGGTTTTATGAGGTGTATTGTTTAGATTTGGCGATGAGAAAGGAGAGTTAACAAGTTAAACACAGGCCACAAATGTTTGTTCAGGCCCTAAGTAGGCACAACTTAATGTTTTTAACATCCTTGTTTAAGATGTCTTTAAGAGAGAGCATTCTGTGGGCAATCTTGTTTTTATGAGTTGTGTTGAAGTTTCTTGGTTCTCTGTCAGAAAGAAACAAACTAGACATTTTAGCCTTTCTGATGACCCCTTAACTTTGTCTTTCTATCCTGCCCTGACTACTGACCAATACCCCTCTTTAGTATCGATGCAAAAAATTCTTAACAACATATTAGCAAATAGCCAAGCAGTGGTGGCACTCACCTGTAATTTTAGCATTTGGAAAGCTAAGGCAGGAGGGTTGTGGATTCGAGGACTGCCTGGATGACACAATGAGACCCTGTCTCAAAAAAGAAAAGGAAGAGACTCAAATCATTCAATATAGAAAAAGTCTTAGACAAAACTCAACATCCACTTATGATAAAAACTCAGAAAAATAAGAATAGAGAGATTCCTCACCTTGCTAAAAAGCACCCACAGAGAAACCTATAGCTAATATTATGCTTAATGGTTAAAAAAAAAAAAAAAAGTTTTCCCCAAAGATCAAGAATAAGGCAAAAAATATCTACTTTTGTTCCTTCCCCTTTTTTCAGTGCTAAGAGTTGAACTCAGGGACTTAAGTAAGATGCTGCTCACTGCACCTGATATAGCTTTGTTTATGGTGCTCAGGATTGAACCCGGGACTGAGTGCATGCTAAGCAGGTGTTCTACCACTGACAGCACAATCCAAAAGTACAAGAGGTTGAGCTTGGGGTATGTGTGTATATGTGATAAGCACGTCACTGTGTTGCCCACACTGGCCTGGAATTCATGGTCATCCTTCCGCAACCTGAATCTCTCGGATGGTAGGCATGCACCGCTACTAGGCTAGACTTCAAAACCAGCTCAAGGGCAGAACATTAACCTTTTCCGATCTTATATAAAAAATAGCTCGAATTTGACTATGAGTTTAAACATATTCTGTAAAATGCTTAGAAAATAACATGGGGGAAATCTTCAGGATCTAAAGCCACATAAAGAATTCTTAGATTTGATTAAAAAAAAATATGATCTATTAAAGAAAAAAATGATCAAAATGTAAGTGTTCGCTCTGTGTAAGACTATGCTAAGAAAAGGAAAAGACAAGCACAGGTGAGAGGGAATATTTTCAATCACATACTTGGCAAAGCACTAGTCAAACATTTAATATTATATGTGTGTCTCTGTATGTATATGTTTGTGTGTCTGTGTGTGCATGTGTGAAAAAGAAAAGAAAAAGATGGGTGTGGCATCATACAGCTGCAATCCCAGAGCTTTTAAGACAGATGCAGGAGGATCATTGCAAGTTCAAGGCCAGTCTGTTCCATATAGCAAGTTCAGGCCATCCAGGATTAAATAGAAAAGACTTTATCTCAAAAAAAAAAAAAAAAACCCAAGGAACTATAGCTCAGGTGTAGTAGACTATTAGCCTAGCACACATGGAGCCCTGGGTTCACTCCCTAGCACTGGGCATGGTGACATACAGCTGTCATCCCAACACTTGGGAGAGAGGCAGGAGGATCAGTAGTGCAAGGTCATCCTTGGCTACATAGTGAGTTTGAGACCAGCCTGGGATACATGAGATTCTGTCTCAAATATAAAGCAAAATCCAAAACAAACAAACACAAAGCTGAAAAAGAACTACAATGGAGGCAAGACATGAGAAAGCGGGTATTTCAACAAGGAAGAGAATCCAGGGCATAAATGCCTGAAAAGAGAGTTAACGTCCTTGGACATTAAGGAAATGCAGATTAAAACCATCACACAGCTATTGAAATAGCTACAATGTAAAAAGAGTGACAACATTAGAATCTCTAGTATTGGCAACTGGATCACTGACTGCCGGTGGGAATGCAAAATGGTGCAGCTACTCTGAAAAGCAGCTGAACAATTTCCTTCCTGCTCTTTTATCAGGTAAATGAAGATTTAAACTCACACAAAAACATATATATGGATGTTTATAACAGCTTTATTTATTTATTCATTTGGGGGGGTCTTTTTTAAACAGGGTCTCCCTGTAGCCCCAGCTAGCCTGGAACTCACTACGTAGACCAGGCTGATCTCCAACTCACAGAGATCTGTCTGCCTCTGCGTCCCAAGTGCTGGCACTACAGGCATGCACCACCACGCCCAGCTATTTGTTTTTTTAATATCTTATTTATTTTTATTGTATGTGAATGAACGTATTGCCTAAATGTATGCGAATGCACTTGTGTCATGCAATGCCCGCAGAGGCCAGAAGAGGGTCATTATATTTACATTATAATGTAAATCATTATATTTACAGACAAGGATGCCAGTCACCTCTCATCAAAGAAGCTTCTCTTGCAACAGATGGCAACTATTACAGCGTTCCACAACTGGTCACACACAGTGATTGTCTGTGAAATATCCGATCCTAGGTGACACATCTACAGTGGAACCTGTACACCTAAGGCTCATGGAACACAATAGAACAAGGGGTAGAGGGAACACTAATGCATCTCTCAATTCTCATCAACAAAGCTCCCTCACATAACAGAGGTTCTGGAATGCAAAAGGACACAGATGGCCACAGCACGGAGAATTAGAGTCTGCAGTGTGTGGGTCCTTGAACTTCGCTGAAGAGAGGACAGAAAGATTGTAAGAGCCAGGGGAGGAGGTGCATGACCATAGTGAAACAGAGATTACAGGCCCCTGGAACCTTCCGCATATGAACCTACAGCAATGGTGTCAGCGTGCACAAGACCCATGCAAACCCAAACAGACAAAAACCCAGCATAGAACAGGGGAAATGGACAGCAGGCCCCAGTGTTAGGCAAAGAACTATTGGCAGCTGATTCCTGCTAGATGAGGAACAGTGGTCTGCATAAAGGGTGGGAATCTAGACTAGATCTCAGTGGGTGAACTTGCACTGAGGGACATTTGGAGACACTAACTTGACTCGATAGGCCTTATTTTCAATGACAGCATGCATGAAATCCAGTGGGAGGGGGGCTATAGGAGGGTGCCAATGGGGAAGGGATTATAAAGATGATTAAGATGTTCTATATGAAATACACATAAATTCAATAAAAAAATTTTTAAAGAAATAACTCGGCTGGGTGTGGTGGCCCATGCCTTTAATCCCAGCACTAGGGAGGCAGAGGCAGGTGGATCTCTATGACTAAACAAATTGGTAAACCCATGCCATGGAATCCTATACAGCAATGAAAAATAGCAAAGTACTGATACTAGCAACAGCCTGGATGGATCAGCAGAAAACTAAGCCAGATAACAAAAGACTGTATGTTCTGTAACCCAGACATGGTAGCATACACACTGGTAGTCCCAGCCCTTTGGAAGCTGAGGTAGGAAGAGTTCCAGACAAGCTTGGGTTGCATATTACAAGACTCGATCTCAAAACAATAACAATTTAAAACTTTCAACTTAGAAAAAAAATATGATCAGGTAACAAAACACCCACTGTTCCAAAAAACAGGAACACTAATTCATGTGAAATGCACATGTAGAAAGGGGACTAGAAGAGGAGTGTGGGCACAGGGGAGGGGAGCATGATAATGACAAGTGCAAACAGAAAGCGAGAAGTTACCATGGAACCTAGAAAAAGCTGGAGGCCAGGACACAAGGTAGTTTCTCAGCACTGACCAGCACGGAACACACCAGCCAACACAAACATCCATTACACTGGGCAAACATATCCCTTGCTGATGAAGGGTGTTTCACCGGGCAATCACCATGTCACAAAAATAAACCCTCTAGGAAATCCAATTTCCTTTGCTTTGGCTCCATATTCATCACACAGTTTCTAATCTTAATTTGATTTCTGATGGTTTCCACACTGGAAAAGAAGGATTTAGTGAGACCCAGTCCACTAAATGATTACATGTTCTCTTTGCTTATGACCCTCCCATGGTTTTTTGGAATTGGGTATTTTGTTCTAAATTATGTTTTCTCACAGGCCTAATAGTATTTTTCTTCCACCAATAATATAGTCCTGCTGGGCTTGGTGGCACACACCTGTAATTCTAGCTTTTCTGGAGACTCAGGCAAGAGGATGGAAAGTTTAAGGCTAGTGTGGGCTACAAAATAAGGCCTTGTTTCAAAACAAAGAAAAAGAAAAACTAGAATATAATCCCTCCAAATAAAGGGATTGAGTCAACAACTTTTTTTTCAATAGGATCTTATGTGCCCCTCGCTGACTTTGAACTCAATATATGTAGCTGAAGATGACCCTGAAATTCTGTCTCCTCCTCCCAAATGCTAAGATTACAAACACAGCTAAAAAGCAATTTCAGTCTGTTTTGTTATTTGGTTTTTTCAGATAGGGTCTCACGAAGTCCGGGCAATCACATAGGTAGCCAGAGATGACCTTGAACATCTGATCCTCCTGTCTTTATCTCCCAGTACTTCTGATCCTCCTGCCTCCATCTCTGAGTTTGAGATTACAGGCTTTTGCCACTACATCCAGTTTATATGGTGCTAGGGATGAAACCCATGACTGTGCAAGGTAAGCAAGCACTACCAACTGAGCTACATCCTTGGCTTCTGTTTGGATTTATGTTCTGCTTTGTTTTTAAAGGGTTAAGGACAGGGGCTGGAGAGATGGTTCAGGACTTAAGAGCGCTGACTGCTCTTGCAGAGGACCCAAGTTTGGTTCCCAGCAGCCACATGGTGGCTAACAACTCTCTGTAACTCCAGTTCCAGAGGATACAATGCCCTCTTCTGACCTCTGAGGGCACTACCATCCCTAGATCCCTCCTCCTCCTCCTCCTCTGTAGGAGGAAGTGCAGTCTGAACAACCAGAGCATGCACGCAGCAAGCACAGTAAAACATCCTTCTGAGGCAAACCTGTCTTCTGCCAAAAGACATAGAGACGGCTGACACGAAAATGGCCTGATACAGACAGCCAATGAGGAACAGACAAGACCTACCAATGGACCAATGGGACACCAGGAGGGAGGATATAAGGGAGCCCCATATCCTCAATAAACAAGTCTGCAGGTGCTCACACTGCCTGCTTCTCACCTGATTCCCGGTGTCTATGTCGTGACTCCGCACCAACTCTCCCCCACCCAAGGGGTGCTCAAGTGTCCCCACAACACTCCTTCTCCTCCTCCTCCTCTGGCACTGGGTCTCAAAAAATTGCCCAAGCCATTTTTCTGCCTCAACTTCCCAACTAACCAGAATGGCAAGCTGGCCTGGCTTAAATCTGTTCTTTTTCTTTTTTTTCTTTCTTTCTTTTCTTTTTCTTTCTTTCCTTCCTTCCTTCCTTTCTTCCTTCTTTCTCTATTTATTTATTTTCTTCTTAAGAAAATATTAAAAAGGAATAAAGCAAATCTATTTAGATCCTAGTTCTCACCCCCTCCCAGGTCTGCCCCAGATGCATCTCAAGATGATCTTTTTCTCCTTGAGTGGCTCATATTCTTTAGCACCAACCTGTCAAGCTTCTTTTACTCACCATCATGAATTGTGTTTAGTTAGGCCAGCAGAAGAAACACAATCTTCAAGTTCAGGAGAAAGCTATGTCTACTATTGGAGCTCAGAGAATGACACCCTAAAATATGAAGCTTTGCTATGGTAGGCTGGGGAAGTCGTCTTACAGTCAAGGTTTCCCTGACCTTCCCCCAAGCCTCTACCATCTCTTCCATTGGTCCTCTTTCTCTCCTTCAGGTACACAGGATCCTTATGTTTCCTCACCTGCTTCTGGATCCCAAAGCTGGACTTAGAGGTACAATCTACCTGTAATCCCAGATCTCAGGCGGTAGAGGCAGGATCATCACCTTAAATTCAAACTCAGCTCGGTCTACATAACAAATCCCATGTCAGCCAGAGCTACATAGTAAGACCCTGTGTAAAACAAAACAACAACAACTAGACCCACTAGAGGGAATCCAATGACTCCAATCCCTCCCTGAAATCTTATCCCTTACCTCAGATCAAGAGACTGAGGAACAGAGCTCACCTAGACGACTTACCAGATAGTCTGTCTCTCAGATGCATTCTGATTCCAAAGAGAATCCATAAATCAGTTCATCTGTCCCTCCCAGGTGTGCTCATTCTCCCTAATAGTCATTTACTAGCTCTCAAAATCTATATCCATCCACTCACCTTGTCCTCTGTCAAGGGTATATATGTACCCAACTTCACTGAGGTACTGAGGCATAGCACTTTGGTAATTCTCCCCAGTCCACATTAATAATTTGTATATCTTCTCTCCTGTTACTCTATTATCAGTTCATTCCAGAAAACCTTCAGAGGGGTAAGGAAGGTCACTGGCCTCTCCACTACTTGAGTTTTGCTGCTGTTTCTCCACTATTCCCTCCTTGAGCAGTGAAAGGCAGTTTGTCCCAACAGTTAGCTTTGCAAAGCTATCTCTAAATGACTATGTAATTACCCTTAAACTCCACCAAAACTCAAAGTAATATTTTTTATTTTATAAAAAGTAAAAAGATATTTAAAAGAGAAGAAAAGGCCAGGTATTGTGGCACATGCCTTTAATCCAAGCACTTGGGAGACAGATGTATATGGATCTCCATGAATTTGAGGCCAGAGTGGTCTGCATATTGAGTCCCAGACCAACCAGAGCTATATAGTAAGACCCTGTCTCAACAGAAGAGAGAGAGGAATGATGAGATGAAAACAAAGAAGGGGGCCTAGAGATGTGGCTCCATTGTTAGAATACTTGCCTAGCATGTATGAGACCCTGAGTTCAATCTCAGCACTACATAAAGCAGGTGTGGTGGCTCACGACTATAATGTGATTCCAAGATGGTGGTAGGAGGATCAGATGTTCAAGGTCATCCTCCACTACAGAGTGAGTTCAAAGCCAGTCTGGCATACATGAGACCCTTTCAGAATGAATAAATAAATAATAAATAAATAAACAAATAAATAAAACTGAAGACGGAGGAAAACAAAAGAAGAAAGGGGAACAATGTTTAGAACATTTTCTGTGTAATGAGGAAGAGCCACCAGCACTGTGCAGAAGTCATTAAAGACAGTCTGGTTTTAGGGCTGGAGAGACAGCTCCGTGGTTAAGAGCATATACTGCTCTTGCTAAAGGCTCAAGTTCAGTTCCCAGCACCCATATCCCGTGGCTCACAACCACTTGCAACTCCAGCTCCAAGGAATCTAATGCCCCCTACTGGTCTCCATGGGCAACCTGCACTCATATGTGCACATACCCACATACAGACACACACATACACATAATATAAAATAAAATTTAATTTTTCAAAAGATAGTTTGTTCTCCCTGCACATTCTTAGAATCCCAGAATAAAATTAATTGTAGGTGAACTTGTGCTTTTTCAAACACCTTTCTAAGAATGTCTCCTGAAAGATGCCAAAATAAATGGCATTCCACATCCCCTGCATGTAAAATGTTTTCGCCAGAAACAAATGAAAGTGATCAATTCTACGGGTGCCTCAATTTGGAATTCTTTAGGAGGGTGTGCATAAGAACCCCTGTGTGATTGAAGGCTGCAATATTGACAGTATTATTTTCAAACTGTGGGTGAACACACATTTACATAATTCAATTCAACAAATGCTGATTGAATATACATGGTATTGTATAAATATGTATCAACACACATGAAGACCAAATGAAGAGCTGGTCAGAATCAGGCAGGGTGGAGGAACCTCCCTTGACGCCTGCAGTGGGGTTGGCAGCCTGACTTTGGAGGACAGATGCCATTTGACTACCATTACATTTCTCACCTAGCTCTCCCCTGTGTGCATCCCTGATCCTCCAGCACGGTGGATAAATAAAATCTGTACTCATGCATTAAATCAGCATGAATCACACACCACTGAAAATAACATAGGAGATGCAGGAACTACACCTTTATTTCCAAACACATGTGTTATAAAGAGATTGCAGAAACCAAAGGGAAATGTTAGCTTTTTTTTCTTTTCTTGTTTCTTGTCTTTTTGAGATGAGGTCTCCCTGTGGCTCCAGCAGGCCTAGAATTGAACATGTAGTCTAGATTGGCCTCAGTCTCACAGAGATCCTCCTGTCTCTGCCTCCCTAGTGCTAGGATTAAAGGTGTGCACCACACCCAGCTTTTCTTGGTTCTTAAGATAAGGTCTCACTATGTAATTCTGGGTAGCTTCATATTCACTATGTAACTTACTATGTAACAATGTAGCCCTGAACTTGAGGCAATCTTCCTGGCCACAGACTCCTAAGAGCTGGGTTCACAGGCATGAGCCACCCTGGCTTCAAATATTGCATTTCCAAAGGTTTTGAAGTGTATCTGTTCTTTAAGTGAGTTACCTTAAGAATGTCAGCTGGAGAAATGGCTGGACCGATGGCTCAGTGCTCAATGGCGCTGGTTGCTCTTGCAGAGGATCCAGGTTCAGTTCTCAGCACCCACATGGTATCTAACAACCATCCATAACTCCAGTTCCAGAGGATCTGCCGGTCTTTCCTGGCTTCCAAAGACATTGCACGCAAGTGGTATACTTATATACATGTAGTAAAATACTCACACACATCAAATAAAAAATAATTTGTTTTTCCAAAGAATGTCAGCAAATACTTTCTAAAATCCAACATTTTGAAGATTTAAAAAGAGTTCCTATAAATGTATTGATTTCTGAATCTGTACTGGCAGGGAAACTAAAACTATTCTATAATAGCCTGTTTTAGGCTACTTTAGAAAAATGGCACCCAATGGGTGGCCTAAACAACAGGAATTATTTTCTCACAGTTCATTCAAGATCAAGGAGGTGGCAGGTCTGTTTCTAGTGAAGACTCACCTCCTGACTTGCTGCTCACCTTCTCACACTGTCCTCACGTGACTCCGTGTCCTCACATGACCAGCCACAGCCCACAGACACACTGCTTCCTATGCTTCCTTCTTTTTTGTTTTAATACAGGGTCTAGCCCTTTAGTCCAGGCTGGCCTCGTATTCATAATCCTCCAGTTCAGCTGGGATTATCAGTGTGCACCGCCACACCAAGATTCCCCTCCCCTCTTTATAAAGACATCAGTCCTAGCAGATTAAGACTGTATCTTTATAACTGTTTCCCTCCCTCCCCTGAGAAGCAAGCCTAGGGCTTCATGCATTCTAGGCAAGCATACCACCAACTGAACTATATCCCCCAGCCTTTATGGCCTCATTTAGAAGTTCAATGTATGAATTTTTAAAGGGACATAATTCAGTCCATAATATACTCTTAAATGCTTGGAAGGAAAATTATTGGTTGACCGAGTATGTAGCTAGGTGAAAAGGCAAGTTCTCAGCATGCAGAAGTTCCCTGGGTTCAATCCCCAGCCTCAAAAATATAAAAGCAAGCAGGCCAGGTGGGCAGGGCATGCCTTTCATCACAACACTGGGAGGCCGAGGCAGACAGATGTCTGAGTTCAAGACCAGCCTCTTTTATATAATGAGTTCCAGGCCAGCCAGGGCTACATAGACCCTGTCTCATAAAATAGAAAACAAATAAAATATAGACATAATACCAAACCAGAAGTGGTGGTACACACCTATAATCCCAGCAAAGACAAAAGGTTCAGGAGCTCAAAGCCATCCTTGGCTACACAGAGTTAAAAGCCAGCCTGGACTACTTGATATCTTGTCTCAAGTAAACAAAAATAGGGTCAGTGATGGCTCAGCAGGTAAAACTGCCAAGCCTGATGACTTGAGTTAGATCCCTAGAACCATGCACACATGATGGAAAGAAAAAACTCCCAAAAGTTGCCCTCTGACCTGTGGTGTGGCGTCATGGCAAGTGTGCCCCCCACATTAGGCGGGTGTGTGTGTGTGTGTGTGTGTGTGTGTGTGTGTGTGTGAGAGAGAGAGAGAGAGAGAGAGAGAGAGAGAGAGAGAGAGAGGAGGGAGAATATAAATAAATAAATAAATAAATTTAACTTTAAATTTTTTAAATAACAATAATTTAAAATTTTATGTATATTAAGACCTTCAAGCCCCAAAAATCTAGAAAGATACCATACTATAGTTAGGAAGGAGAAAAACATATATTGTTATTTTTGTAGACTGTTGTTGGTGACCATATGTACATATAACACATACACACATAGATAGTTTGTTGATTTGTTTGTTCTCTTCCTTTGTAGTCCTGGGGATTGAACTCAGTAAGCAAGTACTTTACCACTGAGCTACATCTCCAGTGTCTGATGACAAGAATTTTGTTATTGCTTTTTGAGACAAGAGACCAGTTCTTGTTATGTAGCCCAGGCTGACCTTAAACTCACAATCTTCTTCCCAAGTACTACAATTATAGCTACTTAAATCAGCCTCCAAGTACTAGGATTATAGGTACACACCACCATGCCTAACGCTGGTGACATAATTTTAATTTGTTCTATTTCCCTGATAGACCCATCCCATTCATTTACACGGCCTCAACTTCCACTAAATAAAATTTATGGGAAAATATTGATTTGGCCCTCATTAGGCCCTCTAGACCAAACCAATATGAAAATTTACATTGAAGTCCCACATTACTAAACTCAAGCTGTTTGTCTGATCTTCCAAGAAATAAGGAGAGAAAAGAGCCAAATCCCCTAACAAGGCAGCTCCAACATCTCATTAAGGAAGCCACCTGTTTTAGCTCTCAGTGAAGTCACTGAAATGACCAGACTGATTTTCATTGCCCTTCTCCTTTTCAGTCCTATAATTTGGTTTGTTTGGGGTTTTTTTGAGACAGTCTCATGTAGCCCAGGCTGGCCTCAAACTTTATGTAGCCAAGGATAACCCTGAGTCCTCGATCCTCCTGCCTCCATCTTCTGAGTGCTGAGGCTACAGGCTTGCATCACCACACTCTACATTCTTCAGCCATTTTCTGTCTATGAAACCAACCTCCCCTGTTCAGCTCATCAGAACCTCACTCTAGTTTATGAAGTTACTCAATATTAAATTTACTGTCTTTTGACCTGCCTCAGAATTCAAACTTCATTCATTCTAGGCTATGAGCTTTCTGAGAGAGGCCTTTCTTTTGAAAATTCTTACAGAATCTGACACACAGGAATGCCATGGTTCCTTGTTACAGAAATTAACAACTCTAGCCGAGTGTGGGGTGCACACCTGCAATCCCAGCACTTGGAAGGCAGAAGCTGGAGGATCATGAGTTTGAAGCCAATCAGGGGTGTATAATAAGACCATGTGCCTTGAAAAAAAAGTTAAGAGGGCTGTGGAAACTTGGCTCGGTGGTAAACAGCTTGTTTCTCATGCTTGAGGCCCTAGGTTCAATCTCTAGAACCAAGAAGGAAGAGGGGAGGGGAGAAAAGCAGAGGGAGAAGAGGAGAGGAGGGAGGAAGGGGAGGGAGGGGAGTGGGGGAGACCACTACAAGGTGCCATTTCCTGTAGATACAAGGCTGAAGGGAGAAAGTCAATGAGTGGGGCCTGAGGAATGGCAGTTGGGCTGAAAGGTACCCTTCTTTGTGTCTCCAGATTCCCATCTTTCCAGTAGCTGGGAAGAACATCTGTGGAGCTGCCAGAGTGACCTCAGAAGAGGAGCCGTGTCACCCCAAGCCAATACTTTGACCACAACATGTTCAGTGAATGTCGACCCATGAACCAGGATAAAGTTCAACCCAACTGCCCTGTGGTTCCCCTGGCTGTACTTCCGAAAGTTTCCAGGGCCCAGGTCAAGAGACAGAGGTAGTTATGCCAAGGGTCACAACAGTGACTGAGCATCTGCCCAGTCATTCAATAAATATTTATGGATCAGATGTTTTGAAATGCCAAGTGTAGCACTTGGTATCCCAGATGCAAAGGCAGATTAGACACTGTAGCCTGTCAGGCACAAATATAGGAGCTTCATCTGGTTGGTTTGATTGGGTTGGGTTTGGTTTGGTTTGTTTGAAACAGCATACTGCTACTCAGGCTGGTCTCAAACTTATATCATTCCTCCTGCCTCAGCCTCCCAAACACTGGGATTGCAAGGATGTATCACTATGCCCAGTTCAGACATCGGAGGGAATTTCAAGAGAAGATACTGACCTTACTGAATAACTGTCAATCTTCTCTCTGAAAAGCATTACATGGAGGCGGCTTCCAGGTCCCCAGGATCTATAGAAGCAAGCCTGTCCTACATGTCCTTCCTTGAGTATGATAGTATTTCATCTAAACTTGATTATTATGGTATTTTAATGATCCTCCACAGTTCACCTGACCTGAACTCTGCAGGCCTACAATGTAGCACAATATGCCAGTGGAAAGCCTGCATGGGAAATCCAACTCAGTATGATATTTTAACAATCTTGGTCTTGAGGCCTGAGCTGACAAACTATAAGGTCAGGATGACCGCCCTGGAGATAAGAGTCTACCTGTAAGTAAGTGGTCATCAAGGCAGCTGATAGCCAGCATAGAGAGATTAGGTACTCAAGTTACAGCCATTTGTGGTGACCAGGCCTCTTGCCAAGGTCATCCTCCCTGGTGACTAAATCATTCCGGGCACTCCAGCACCCAAGACAGCAAAATTAGTCAGAATCCTGTAGGCAAGGAGTGGTGTCACAAGCCTAGAAATCCAGCATTTGGGAGACGCAGGAAGGAGGATGCTATGCATTCAAGGGCAGCTTGGGCTGCATAGTAAGACCCTGTCTCAAAGGAAAAAAGACTGTGTTTATTGGCTTGTTTATTCTAGTCTCTACCCTGAGCATGAACCAGCCCTGGCAAGAACAATAATATTCCTGCTTTGATAGTTCACTTGCCTCAGCTGTTTTTTTCTTGGTGCTAAGGAAGGACCCAAGGGCCTCACACGTGCAAAGCTAAACACACATTCTGCAGATGCCACCAGCCACCCTGCCATGGGACGCCAACAAGCCTTCAGCACAGACATATAGCTCAGAGTGACAGGAACCACATTGAACCAAATGAAGTTGCCAGTATTCTATTATATTTTTTTTTTTCTTATAAAAACAGGAATTGGGACCAGCAAGATGGTTCAGCGGGTAAAAGCTTCTCTGATGCCAAGATTAACAATCTGAGTTTGATCCCTAGAACCCACAGAGGGGAAGGAGAGAACTGAATACTGACTCATACCAGTTATCTTCTAACCCCACACACCTGCTGTGGCTCACCTACATACACACACATACACACACACATACACACACAAATAAATGTAAGGAAAAAGAAAAACAGAAATCTCCTATAATTCCCCTCACTGTAGTAATATAATAATATATAAACAGCATATTATATATGCCAGGCAAGGTCCTAGGATCTCCATGACCCACTGGCTATATCCACATACAGGCCATGAGGTGAGTACAGTGACTGTCCTTGTTCTATGGAGAGCTGAGTAACTGGGGCTGATGAATGCCAGGAATTCAAACTCAGGCAGTCTTGCTCTCAACCCCTTCCTTGATCTGCTTCTGAAGAAAGTGTGCCCAGAACTCACGTAAAGCACAGTGGAAGAACCAGGATGCTCAAAAGAGGCTTGCCAGAAGACAGCCTGTGCCCTCTGGTACCCTGCAGTACAAACCAACGTTCATCTTCTGTCAGAAGAGTCTCGTCCACCAGGCCATTTGATGCAAATTCCACAGTGGCTCCTGCAGCAGTAACATTGTCCCTGAGGGTCTACCAGCCACCCCTCAACCCCATGTCAGGTTCACATCATAAACATCTGCGGCATAAACGCATGAGTGAGAAGAAAATAAATGCATGAACAAAGCCCAGTGCAAACTTGTGAGTTTACACAGACAAAGAAAGTGCCAACCAGCTGGACCCCTCCCAGGTGAGGACCCAGCTTTCAAACACATTTTCAGAAGTATGCGTCAACAAAATCCCATGTGGGAAACATCATCTCAATTTTACAAATGAGGAAACAGAAAAGGAAAGTTTCCCAAAGTATACATGTGGCAGGGTCAGGATTCTAACCACTTCTTTTCACTCTGGCCCCTACCCTCTATACTGCTCAGCAAGTTTTGCTCCCAGCAGGGGAACAAACCTGGGAAATCTGATTAAGATGACACAGCCACTAAACCAGGCTGAGATTCACAGGACAGGAAAGTCGCTGGAAGTCAGAGCTACTGGCCGATCCTTGGTCACTCACCCACCTGCCAAACATGGAAGACAGTGAAGGGGCTGGAGGGATGGCTCAGCGGGTTAAGAGCACTTGCTGCACAAGCATGAGGACCTGAGTTCTGATTCCAGTACCCACGTTACAAAGCCGGGCACAGGCCTACAAAATGGCTCAGCGGATAAAGGCACTTGTTGCCAAGCCTGATGACCCAAGTTTGATCCCTGAGACCTACACAGTGGAAGGAGAGAACTGATTCCTGCTAGTTTTCCTCTACCTCCACACATGCACTGTGGCATAGGCACACCCAGATATAATAAATAAATGTTTTGGTTTTTTGTTGTTTTTTTTTTTTTTTTTAAGCTAGGCAAGGCCACATGCATGTGTTTATAACCCCAGTGCTGTGGTTAGCAGAGGCAGGAAGATCACCAGGGCTGCCCACTAGTGTAGCCTGGGGATCTGTGAGAGACCCTGTCTCGAGGGGATAAGATGCAGAGTGACAGAGCAGAACACTTGATGTCCTCTTCGGGCCTCTGCGCACACACAGACACACAGACACACAGACACACACACACACACACAGACACACGGGAACACATACACCATAGTCACACACATACACATACACACATATATACATACACACACCCAAAAGGAAAGAATCCTGCTGTTGATGGTCACCGCTGGTTCTCTCTCTCTATGTCTCTCTCTCTCTCTTCCTCTGCCTCTCTCTCTCTCTCTCTGGCACCTTTTTCAATATTGCTTTTCAGCCCCGAAAGCCACTGACATTACATCATGATGGGCATTATTACAGTTTCCTAGGTTACATCTTATCTGGCATTAGCTGCATTTTAGGGTGGTTGTTTCCTGGCACTTTAATTTCATAAATACACTATCTCCAGATCACAGAGGAGGACGTTCCAGCAACTTCCATCCGTCCCACAGTCTCATTTTCAGAAGCTGTTTTCTTCCTGGGCCTGGATCTCAGGCATATCGTCTGCTGGCTCCATGGCTGTCCATCCATTAACTATAATAAGTAATGATAACATTATTTTCTTCAATTATTTTATTTTCTACCCAGGTGCTTAGTGTGAGAGGAACTACAAGCAGGGTCTGCATCAAATTGTCTTCTAGATGGCAGAGTGCCCTTTTACAAGAGACAGGTCACTAGATTCCTAAGGAATCTTTACTATTGTTATTAGTTTTAAGTACAGGAACTACATATCACACAGAAAGACATCAAAGATATAACTATGTAATATTACCATATAACCCTCAAGGCTAATAAGTGTAAAGAGGAAAGAACGTGTTTTTACAAAATGTACTGACTCATCTGATTTCCTACCACTGATGAGTCAAAGAAAAGTCTCAAATGGGGTGTCAGTGAAGGGCAGATAGGGACCTAAATTGCTGTCCAATGACTTTCCCACATCATCTGACATGGGAAGAAGATAGGACTTAATTTCAGTTCCTCAGAAAACCCACTTCTATGTTCATCAGTTTTCTGTTGCTATAACAAATATCTGAGACAAAGCAACTTAATGAGATAAAATGTTTAATTAGGCTCAAAGTTTTGAAGGTTTGGGTCTAGGACTGGCTCTCTTGCTTTGGGTCTATGGTAAGAGCACCATGGAGGGCAACTTATGGTAGGACAAACTTTACCTCATGGCCAGGGTACAATGAGAGGAAGAGAAGAAAACAGAAGGTGTGCCTCAGTGACTAGAAAGCCCCCAACTAGTTTCCACCTCTGAAAAGTTCCAATGCAATCCTAGTACTGGGGTGGCGGAGGCAAGAGGATCAGGAGTTCAAAGCCAGCCTCAGCTACATAGCAAGCTCTAGGCCAGCCTGGGCTATATGAGCCCCTGTCTCAAAAATAGTAAAAAAGGTTCTACCTTCCTATGGTGCCAGCTCATGGACAAGAGACCAAGGCTGTAACCACAGGCCTTGGGGAACACCTACCTGAACCATAGCAATTCCCTTATAGCTCTTGACAAACTATAAAGAAAGGGTAAAACCAGGCATGGTGGTGCATATCTTTAATCCCAGCACTTGGAAGGCAGAGGCAAGCAGGCCTCTGTGAGTTTGAGGGCAGCCTGGGTTACATAGAGAGAACTTGTCTCAAAAGAAAGAAAGAAAAGAAAGAAAGAAGAAAGAAAGAAAGAAAGAAAGAAAGAAAGAAAGAAAGAAAGAAAGAAAGAAAAGAAAGAAAGAGAGAGGGGGGAGAGGGAGGGAGGAAGAGGGAGGGAGGGAGGAAGGAAGGAAGGAAGGAAGGAAGGAAGGAAGGAAGGAAGGAAGGAAGGAAGGAAGGGAAAAAGAAAAAGAAAAAGAAAAAAGAAAATGTATCCAGGACTAGGGGTATAGCTCAGTTGGTAAAGCGCTTGCCTAATACGTAGGAAACACTAGGTTCCATCCCCAGCATTACATAAACTGAGCACGGTGCTGTATATCTGTAATCTCAGCCCTCAGGAAGTAGAGGCAGGAGAATCAGAAGTTCAAGGGCATCCTCAGCTATGTAGTGAGTCCAAGGCCAGCCTGGGATACCGAGACCTTACTAAAATTAAAACCAAATTTTAAAAGAGGGCTGGGGAGATGGCTCAGGATAAGAGTGCTAACTCCCTATATTAAAGCTCTTCCTACTGGAATTCTAGAATGGTTTCTATTCCCTGACTTAAACCTGATGAATACATGTCTTTCCTCTCATGCCCAAACATTCTAAGATTGTAAGGAAGAGTAGCAGGCCTGACCCCAGAAGAGTCTTTTGAGGGGCAAGCTGAATGGGAGAGGAGAAAAAGCATTGTGGACAGCATGTCCCACACCACAGCATAAATGCATATGGATGACTGAAGAGGTACAAAACACAGCATTAAGTACCTTTGAACCATAATAGAGTTTTCCTGTCTCAAGTGTTTTATCATTTAGGGAGAATTTCTTAGGTTGGGATTTGACATCTTAAATACCCCTCTAATACATACTCTTCCCCTTTGTTTGCCAAGAGAACAGAGACAGCATCTTTGATTAGACAAGGGTGCTTAGCTAGATGTAAAGACACTATTTCATTCTCCACATATTTATTCTTAGAATTATCTTCTCTGTGTGGCAAATGGTAGAGATTTCCCATTTGTTAGCAGGAGGAAGGGTCCTTTACTTTCTATCTTTTTATTTTGAAATCTTTCATATATATACAGCCAGGCATGGTGAACATACAGCCAGGCATGGTGGCACACATCTTTATCCCAACACTCAGGAGGCGGAAGTAGGTAGATCTCTGTAATATCAAAACCAGCTGTGTAGTGAGACCCTGACTCAAAACAGCAATAACAAAATAGAATGCACAATAAACATTTCTATCTTCACCAGAAAGTCAGCCTTTGCTCACATTTTTCAAACTCTCTTTATCTGTAATTTCTTTGTTGATCAACCAGTAAAAGTAAACCACTAACATGGTGACACATCACCCTGAAAATGCTTCAACATGCAATTCCAGAGAATAAGAATGGTCTTTATACCCATGAGTATACATTCCTCCTATATTAAACCTCACCCACCCAGGGATTAGGGTCCATTGCAGAAGAGGGAATGGAAAGATTGTAAGAGCCAGGGGTGGTGCACGATCATAAGAAAACAGAGTCCTCCATGCTCCTGGGAACTTGCTCATATGAACTTACAACAATGGTGAAAGCATGCACAAGACCCATGCAAACTCAATCAGACAAGAACCAGCATAGAACTGGGGAAGTGGGCAGTTGGGAGGAGGCTCCAGCTATGTACTTAAATCTCTTAAGGGCTGGTAAAATGCTTCAGAGGGTAAAGATACTTGTCCTGCAAACTTGGTGGTGTGAGTTTGATCCCCAGAACCATGTAAAGGTGGAAGGCAAGGACTGACTCCACAAAGTTGTCCTCTGGCCTCCACACATACCATAGCGCCAACCTCCCCATACACACAATACACACACACACACACACACACACACACACACACACACACACATTAGATAGCTCGTTTGTTAGTTAGTCAGTCAGTCAGTTAGTTAATTAGTTAAAAGCTACTCTAGCAGAGTGTGGTGGTACATGCCCTTAAATCCACCACTCCAGAGGCAGAAGTAGATCTCTGTGAGTTCAAGATCAGCTTGATCTATATGGCAAGTTCCAGGCCAGCTAAGGCTAAAGGGAGACCTTGTCTCAAAAGAAAATAAAACAAAAAATATTTAAAAATAAAACCCACTCTAGCTCCTCCATAACACATATATGAGAAGCATTTTTTTTTTTTTTGGTCTTTTTGAGACAGGGTCTCCCTGTAGCCCCAGCTGGCCTGGAACTTGCTATGTAAACCAGGCTAGCCTCAAACTCACAGAGATCCACCTGCCTCTGCCTCCCGAGTGCTCAGATTAAAGGTGTGTGCCACCATGCCCAGCTATGAAAAGCATTTTTAAAACTTCAGTGAACCTAGATATGGTGGTGCACACCTGTAATCCCAGCACTTTGTAGGTGGAAGCAGGAGTTCAAGGTCAGCCTGGACTGCATGAGACCCTGTCTCCTAAGAAAGCAAACAAGGGCTAGAGAGATGGCTCAGCAGTTAAGAGCACTGACTGCGCTTGCAGGTTCAATTCCCAGTACCCACACAGCAGCTAACAACATACATAACTCCAGTTTCAGGGGATCCGGCACCTACTTCTGACCTCCACAGGCATTGCACAACATGGGTGCACTTACACACATGCAGGCAATACACTGATACACATAAAATAAAAATAATAAATGAAAAAAAATTCAGTGATGTCAAATGTGAGTCTGCACAAGGCAGTCTTATAGTTTTAGCCCTTGGGAACTTAAGGCAAGAGGATCACTGGAACCTAAGTGTTCAGAGCCAGCCTGAGAAGATCTCACTGTTGAGGCGCGGGTGGAAGATAGCAGCATCAACTATGGCAATGTTAATGAAGAAGTAGTTTCAATTGGTCTTTATTGTCACAAAAAAAGGGGCAGAAGCACTGATGAATATGCTCAGTAAATGACTAACCAGGGAGGTGCACCCCCATTTCTCTCCCTTCCCTCTCGACTCAGGTGAAAAGAAGGAGCAGACGTGAGAGGAGGAAGTGATGTAGTAATAACCCAAACAGAAGAAGGAAGAAGGAGGGAAACGAGAAGAGACGGGACAGGGAAACAGACTGGGAAGAAGGCAAACCTAGAGACTAGACTATGAAGGGCCTTCTTTCCCAAAAAAAGTCCACATTTTTTTCTTAAGCTTTAGGATAATTTTATTAGAATTTAAGGAAAAATCCTCAGTGCAGGCAAGTTGTAGATAGCAGCTGCTGCCTTGAAGAGGAGAATGGAGGGGAGAAAAGTCATGAAGCCGTGTGGGTTTGGAGCCAGCACAGAGGTGAGGCAGGAGGTGGACTAACAACAGCATGGCAGAAAAGGGAAGGGAACTTGAGAGAAAAGGTAGAGAAATCCAAGATGTTGTGGCAGCCCAGAGCTTCAGGGAAAGCACTGATAGAGAATAGATATTTTTAAAAAAGGAGCGGTTACACTTTGAAGGATTCAGAAAAGTGGGCACACTTATGGGCAGCCACTTACTTGTCTGTGGCCTGGGCCATCAGTACTGCAAAAGGACAGAATTTTATTCAGCTCCCATGTGAGTGTGAGAGCAGGCAGAGGACTTAAGATAATTGCCAATATAACCAATTGTGCTTTATGGGGTATTGATGTATCATTTGGTTTTACTATATATGTCAAGTGTTGGCACAAGCCCTGGCCTGTCAAAGGCACTCGGTAGACGTTCACTATCATTTTTACTGTTGCATCCCTCGTTTCCATTCCCATTACCTCACCCTACTTCAGATCTGGGGGGCCACTTGGTTGCTTAATATTAGTTCTTCCTAACAAGTCTCTAGCCCTGGATTGGGAATTTAAAGCATCTACTAGAAATTATCCCCAGTTTGCTGTGCCTAGCCACATAATCCAGGTCTTCATGTGAAAAGTGATTGCAGAGGAGGAAGGAATATTATAAGAGCCAGAGATGGTGGATGACAACAAGGAACACAGAGTTTTCCAGACAGAATTCGTATGAATTCACAGCAGTTGTAATTCACACACAAGACCTACATAAGCAAACCAGACAAATTCGCAGCATGGAGGTGGAGAGGTGGGTAAGAAGCCCCAACCCTAGATGAGAACTATCAGCAACTGATAGGTACTGAGAGGGAGAGCTAGTTTTCTTTAAGGGTGTGATACTGGGTAGGTTAACTAGATTCCCACCAAAGAGTGCTTGGGAACACAAATTAGACCCAATAGGCCTTTAAAAATTGAGGACGTGACCTGTAAATGTGGTGAGCCACCTGTACTCTTGTTCAGGGAAGACATGGAGACCCCACAAGATGGACTTGAACCAGTGTCCAGTCTACAAAGAGGAGGGTCAA
>NW_008329127.1:671352-671588 GCF_000622305.1 Nannospalax galili | reverse complement strand
TTAAGTGTAAAAATAAATTGATTTATTTGGGCCAACTGTATGGTCTTAAACACCCACAAGTATAACCAAAGAGTATAGTCATCAGTATATTTCTTTAAGAGTTCAAGGGATTACACTTCCCAGACATTAAGTCTATATAAAAAGTTATTTAGGCCTGGGCATGGTGGCACATGCCTTTAATCCCAGCACTCTGGAGGCAGAGGTAGGCAGATCTCTGTGAGTTCAAGGCCAGCCTG
>NW_008329127.1:666863-670760 GCF_000622305.1 Nannospalax galili | reverse complement strand
GAACTTGTAATGCTAATTACTCTTGCCTTTACTTCTTCACATCTGCTATTCACGATTCAAGTACTTTCTTTTCCCCTTAGAGATAAGAGTCATACAATTTGGGAGTCTTTTAGATAGACCCACTGAAGGGGTACTCCAGTTGCCTCACCCTGCGTCCCTGTTCAGCATGGAAGAAGCCAGAGTGGTCTGCATCCCTATTTCCTATTGGCAATTTGGGTAACCCTTTCAGGGGATGGCATGATAAGAATAGGAGGTAAGAATTGGCTAGGCAGTTAGGGTAAAAAGACCCCAAAGAAAAGTAGCCAATTTCTTGACTAAAAGTCAAAATGTCTTTGGGACTGTTAGCAACACACCCTGTTCCAAAAGCCAAAAATGTCAAAAGTATTTGGGAGTTTGTATCTAATCCTCAAAAGATTTTAGGGTTACCTCTTCAGAGGGGGGAATGTTAGAGTACCCAAAAGCCCCATAAAAATAAATAAATGAAAGAAGGGAAAAAAAAGAAAAAAAAAGTGATGGGGAGATATGGGAGGTGTTGGAAGGGAGAGGGGCATGGGTTTGATCTAAAAACCTTATATGCATGTATGAAATGCTCAGTAAAGTTTTTGTAAAAGTTAAAAAAAAAAAGATAAACTGGGAAAATAACTGTACTAATAGAAAACCTTGTATGGTATGTTTAACATTCCACAGGACCATGTTCCTGGTGTCCTTATCTTTCATACTTTATTTCCTGTGTTTTGGTCTTAGGTTTTCAAGGAGCTCATAAGTTCTCTTTTAAAAAAAATACCGGGGGCTGGAGAGATGGCTCAGCAGTTAAGAACACTGACTGTTCTTGCAGAAGACCCAGGTTCAAATCCCAGCACCCACATGGCAGCTAACAACTGTCCATAACTCCAGTCCCAGGGGATTCAACAGCTTCTTCTGTCCTCTTCAGGCAGTGCACAACACAGGTTCACTTACCTACATGCAGACAATACACACGTACACCTAAAATATTTTTTTTAATACAAAGGGAAAAAAAATTGAGGACATGAAATCAGGTGAGGGGAGAGGGTAGTAAAGGGTGTAGATCAGGGAAGGGGTCTGAACACGACCAAAATATATTGTATAAAATTCTCAAAAATTCAATAAAAATATTTTTTAAAATAAATCACAGAGAGGGATGGAAGGCAGGGTCTGGGAGAAATTAGGGAAAGAAGTAGGGCATGAAGGCCGGGCATGGTGGTGCATGTCTTTAGTCCCAGTACTCAGGAGGCAGAGGCAGGCAGATCTTTGTGAGTTCGAGGCCAGCCTGGTCTACATAGTGAGTTCCAGATCAGCTGGGGCTACAGGGAAATCCTGTCTCAGAAAGACCAAAATAAAAGAGAGAGAGAGAGAGAGAGAGAGAGAGAGAGAGAGAAATAGGGTAAAAAATAAAAGAGAGAGAGAGAGAGAGAGAGAGAGAGAGAGAGAGAGAGAGAGAAATAGGGTACAAATATGATCAAAGCACATTGTATACATGTATGAAATTATCTCAAAATATTATATTTAAACAAAAAAGTCTTTGTATATGTAACTAAGTTAAGAGTATCAAGAAGAGATCAACTTGGATTATCTTAGTGAACCCTGTTATACTTTGGAGAGAGAGAGAGAGAGAGAGAGAGAGAGAGAGAGAGAGAGAGAAATAGGGTACAAATATGATCAAAGCACATTGTATACATGTATGAAATTATCTCAAAATATTATATTTAAACAAAAAAGTCTTTGTATATGTAACTAAGTTAAGAGTATCAAGAAGAGATCAACTTGGATTATCTTAGTGAACCCTGTTATACTTTGGTTCTTGAATCTCACCCCAAAATCCATGGTTAGAAGGCAAAGAGAGAAAGAGACAGAAAAGCACCATAGATAAAACACATCCTTGAAGGACACAGCCCAAATGACCTACCTCCTCTAACTATGCCATATCCCCTGTTGTCACTGCCTTCTAGTATCACATTCAGCTAGGGCAGCACTGGTGAGGTCAGGGCCCACGTGATCCAGTCATCTCCCAAAGGCCTCATCTCCAAACCCTGTTGTACTGGGGACCAAGCCTTCAACACATGAGCTTTTGAGAATACAGTTGTATTGGTTAGTTTTGGTCAACTTAACACAAAGTAGGGAAATCTGGAAAGAGGGAACCTTAGTTGAGGGATTTTCTCTGTTGGATTGGCCTGTGGGCATATCTGTGGGGCATTTCTTGATTGTTAGTTGATGTGGGAGGGCCCAGCCCACTGTGAGCAGTGCCATCCCTAGGCAGGTGGGCCTGGGCTGTAGTAGAAGACTGGCTGAGCAAGCTGGAGAAGGAAGCCAGTAAGCAGTGTTCCTCCATGATTTCTGCTTCAAGCTTCTGCCTTGAGTTCCCATCTTAGTTTCCATTGATGATGGACTGTCACCTGTAAGACGATATAAACCTTTTTCTCCCCAAGTTGCTTTTGGTCAATGTTTTATCACAGCAACAGAGATGCAAACTGGAACAATAGCCCTCCATGGCAGGGAAGGACTGGTGCCCAGCATCCTCAGAGTGAGGAGCTGGCCATACAGCTTGTTCTGATTCAGGAACCCAGGAAGCAGAGACAGTTCAGCCAAAACATAGGCAGGCCATAAACCCTCAAGTCCCATACCACAGCAACCAACCCACTTCCTCCAGCTGGGCCCCACCTTTTAAAGGTTCTACAACCTCCCAAAATGGTGCCCATCTGGGACCAAGTGTTCACATACATGAGGCTGTGGGGTCGTTTCACATCCAAACTGTAACAACACTAAATCTCTAGCTCTTCTAGCTTTTCTCAGAAAGAATAACTCAAAAGAAAAAAAATTCTTCTAAAGCTTAGTGATCCATAAACCTTGATTTAAAGAAATCAAAGTGGAGTAAAGGTGAAGACTCTCCCTTTCTTTACTGTTAAGGACCCCCAACGTCCTCCACACTTGCTCAAATATAAGCTTGTTACCTCACCCAGAGTACAAACTCGGGGCTCATGGCTTCATACCAGCATCACCAAACACTGGCAGTAAGAGCTTTAAAGGGACAATGACAGGGTTGAAAGACTGAAAATGTTGACCTATTTTTATCCTCTATCTGTTCTGGGAGATCCATACCATTTTCTTCCTGTGAATCAACTCAGTTCTTTGAACCACACACATAGATTCCATCCATGAATGACATAATTTAGCCTCTTATTTGCTTTTTATTTTGCTTTCAAATCAAATGCTTCAGTGCTTTGATAACTAAAATTGAAGAGCAGAGGAAAAACATGGTTTTCTTCAGTCTTAAAATCAGTCTGGCCAGGGCTTGAAGAGATGGCTCAGCAGTTAAAAGCACTTACTATTCTGTTCTTCCAGAGGACCCAAGTTCAGATCCCAGCACCCACTTTCAGCAACTCACAACCATATGTAACTCCAGTTTCAGGAGCCTCAACTCCCTCTTCTGACCTCTGAGGACACACATACCTACATATAAATAAAAATAATAAAAATAGCTCAGGCATAATGGCACATGCCTTTACTCCCAGCACTCGGGAGACAGAGGCCAGTGGATCTCTGTGAGATCAAGGCTACCCTGGTCTACATAGCAAATTCTTGGCCAGCTGGGACTAAACAGAGACCCTGACTCAAAAGACAAACTAAGGGCTGGAGAAATGGCTCAGTAGTTAAGAGTACCGGCTACTCTTGCAGAGGACCTGGTTAAATGCCCAGCACCCACATGGTGGCTAACAACCATCTATTACTCCAGTTCCAGGGGAATCCAACATCCTCTTCTGACTCCGTGGGCATTGCAGGACACAGGTGCACTTACACTCATGCAGGCAGTACATTCAGGCACACGCCTTTAATCCCAGCACTTGGGAGGCAGAGGCAGGCGGATCTCTGTGAGTTCAAGGC
>NW_008329127.1:665947-666829 GCF_000622305.1 Nannospalax galili | reverse complement strand
TCTTATTGAACATTCGTAGAAGCAATGAACTCATAGGAAAAAAACTAACATTGGTTAACACTGTATGTGATAAAACACAAAAAAGACCAAAAAATAATAATAATAATAATAATAATAATAATAATAATAATATTTTTTAAACAAGATAATAATATTTTTCTAAAAAAAAATCAGGCCAGGTAAGATATTATTCTTGATAATATATTCTTGTACAAGTTCAGGAGACTGAAGCAAAAAAAATCAGCATCGAACACTCAAGAGGTTATATCACTCAGGAGGTATAAAGAAATTTGAGGTTCTACTGAAAAAAGGAGGTGTTGAAACCTTATAAAATTGGGCATGGTGGCTCCTGCCTATAATCCTAGCAATTAGAAGTCTAATGCAGGAGGATTGCCACAAGTTCAATGCCAGCCTGGGCTATAGTAGCCCAAACTCAAACAAATAAACAAAAAGGATTGGGAATGTAGCTCAACTGGTCGAATCCTTGCCTAATAGGCATGAAGCCTTGGATTCAATCCTAGTACCACATAAACCAAGTGTAGTGGCAACTACCTCTAATCTCAGCACTTAAGAAGTGGAGGCAGGAGTATCAGAAGTCCAGGTCAGCCTGGACTACATGAGACCCAGTATCAAAAAGAGCGAATCCTTGCCTAATAGGCATGAAGCCTTGGATTCAATCCTAGTACCACATAAACCAAGTGTAGTGGCAACTACCTCTAATCTCAGCACTTAAGAAGTGGAGGCAGGAGTATCAGAAGTCCAGGTCAGCCTGGACTACATGAGACCCAGTATCAAAAAGAGAGACGAAATCATGAAATTTGCAGGTAAATGGATGGAACTAGAATCTGTTATACTAAGTGAAGTAACACAATCTCAGAAATA
>NW_008329127.1:641076-664432 GCF_000622305.1 Nannospalax galili | reverse complement strand
CTTATAGGGTTTATACTGAGTACAATATTGTATAACTGTAATAATTCAACTGTAAACCTAAAAATTTACAGCCAAATTTGAAAGAGATGCATCCTACCTCAGGAAAACGTTATTGAATATGTCAATTGTGTTGTAATGATATGCTTCTTCTAAGTATGTTGTTATTAAATAAATCATTTTTAAAAATAAAAAAAAAAAAGAGAGACGGACAGACAGACAGACAGGCAGAGACAGAGACAAAGGGGAAAGAGGAGAAACACTGCTTATAGAACAGTGTCTGCCAGGGGTAACAGGAAGCATCAGGCTCCCAGCCAACTTCTTTCCCATGTTGTGCACAACTGTAGATGATTCCAAACATAAGATAGCACCTTGCCTCAGAATCCCATGTGGGGAAAGAATGTGTAGAATGAATCCATGCCTGGGGGATGTGGGCTTGTGCTTGAGAAGATCACAGAGAGAGATTTGCTTCCCCTCCTCGCTACCAGAAGCCCTCTCTCTCCCCATTTGCTTCTTGTCATTTCGTGTCTGTTTTCTTTTGTTGTATTGCACTGTGTTTTGTTTGGGACAGAGTCTCCACATGCAGCCCAGGTTCACCTATCTTGCCTTAGCTCCAAAATCCTGGGACTACAGACATACGCGAACCCCATTGGTTTTTAGTGTTATGGTTGTGTTTCGCGAGTGTTTGCTTGTGTGTGTGTGTGTGTGTGTGTGTGGTGTTTGTACACATTCATGCATGTATGCATGTGTGCTTGTGTTTAAGGAGGTATCTCCATTAATCACTCTTCACTTTGTTTTATGATCCTGGAGCTCACCAATTTGGCTAAGTTGGCTGCTCAATGATCTCCAGGGATCCACCTGCCTCCACTCCTCCAGTGCTGGAAATACAGATGCATACCACTATGCCCAGATCTTTATTTGGGTTCTAGGGATCTAACACCAGGTCCTCATGCTTGTATGTTTTTTATCCACCTCCCTTTGTTTTGATATAGGCTCTTCTCTGACCCAAAGATGCCTCTGACATCAGCCTAGGCCTACTGTGGCCCCACTTATGCCTCCCCTTCCCAAGCCTGCTTCTTTAGGACCCTGTCCCTCTGGAGCCTGATCTCTGCCAGGTTTATAGAAAATCTAAACAAGCTTCTGGGGAAGTCTTGATAGGCATGCGCTCCCAATCCAAGGCCGCTAAACTAGAGAGCAGGTTCCCCTCAGATAGAGTAAAGATTTTGCCTTCTATTTCTGTCTGTTTTCTGTTTCTGTAACAAAATACATAAGGCTGGGTAACTTACAAAGAAGAGATTTATTTTTGGCTTATGGTTCTAGAGTCCAAGAGCATAGTGTTGGCTTTTGGTGAGGGCCTCATGCTCCATCCTACCAGGGCAGAGAGGTGGAGAGAGAAAGTGGTAAAGGAAAGAGAGGCATGTGGTAAGACAGGGCAAGCTAACTAGAGAGACCTCGATAGATAACAGCCACTTCTGTAACCCGTTTTCCTATATCCATTAATGCATGATGGGATTAGTCATCTAACAATCCCACCCCGTCCCCTCTTAACACTTCATAGGGGTGATACAATTTGAACATGAGTTATGATAGAGACCTTCAAACCATAGCACCTTCTCACCTTAGCAAACAAACAGAAGGCCAGAAGGGAAGGGGAAGCCCTCTATTCTGAGACCAACCAGAAATATAGGAATATCTGCAGCCTGGAGGAGGAATACCCAGTAACAGATGGAGCCAAATCAATAACCACACTTACTTGAGATAATAAAGGCAGATGTGGTATGAATGATTCTTTTAAGGTATAAATCGCATTCTAGTGGTCGCCTTCGATGCCTGGGGAAAAGATGAGACCAATAAGGGAATTTTGAGCTGTGGAATTGTGGGATATGTTCTTAAACAGAAGGGTTTCCAAAACTCTTTAAAATCACACCAAAGCAAAGCTCTGTGAACTTAAGACTGTAATGGATGGCTAAAAGGATGGATAGATAGCTTTTTTAATATATGTAAGTGTATTGCCTACATATATGTAACTGCACCCATGTTGTGCAATGCCCTTGGGGGTCAGAAGAGAGCATAGGATTCCCTGGAACTGAAATTATGAATGGTTGTCAGCTGCCATGTGGGTGCTGGGAACAGAACCCCAGTCCTCTGCAAAAGCAGCCAGTGCTCTTAACCACTGAGCCATCTCTCCAGCCCCTGGATGAATAGCTCTGGAAAAATATTTCTCAGCTGGGTGGCACACCTTTAATCCCAGCACGTGGGAGGCAGAGGCAGAGGCAGGCGGATATCTATGCGTTCAAGGCCAGCCTGGCCTACCTAGCGAGTTCCAGGCCAGCTGGGGCCACAGGGAGACCCTGTCTCAAAAAGACCAAAATAAAAAGAAAAGAAAACTATTTCTCATCGTAATTGGGAAACTGGAATACACTTTACAGTTTGCCACCTTCAAAGGAGAGCTGATATCAAAAGATTACTACCAGCAGTACAAATCAACTGGTGTTGTTTGAAAAGGATAGTGTACTATAGACAGTATGGACTGAGCAGTGTGAGGCAGCAGAAAAGCTGGAGGAATAACCAAATCCAACAGGAGTACAACTTTTCTCTCGAGTCAGAGCAAAGTCAGCCCTCACCTGGTACAGGCTATCCAGAACCTGGTGACAGCTGGCATCCTGGCAGAGCCACTAGCACACTACTGAGTGGGGTTCCCCTCCCTTCTACAGAAAGCAAGGCTTTCTGACTGATTGGGACCAAAACTCTTTCAGAAGAAAGCAGCAGATGGTACGTGGGGATGTACTAGACAGCTCAAGTCCCTGCCCGCAGCACCTTGGAAGGTCTAAAGGGTAAGTATATCTGGCCTAATATCTTCTTTCATGAGAACAAAATTACAAAATACATGGTATACACCAATTAAAAAATAATAATAATAAGCCGGGCATGGTGGTGCACACCTTTAATCCCAGCACGTGGGAGGCAGAGGCAGGCAGATCTCTGTGAGTTCGAGGCCAACCTGGTCTACAGAGCAAGTTCCAGGCAGCTGGAGCTACAAGGAGACCCTGTCTCAAAAAGACCAAAAAAAAAAAATAGAACTTGAGTCTAAAGAGATAGCTCAGTGGCTAAGAGCATCTACTGCTGGTCTGAAGGACCTGAGTTCAGTTCCAGCACCCATGTTGGGCAGCTCACAACTCCAGGGGGATCCGATGCCACTGACCTGAGGGCACCTGCACACACTTGCACATACACACATATACATATAGTTAAAAAAATAATAATAAAAGTAAGTCTTAAGAACAAAATAGAATGCAGGCTGTTGAGATGGCTCAGCAGGTAAAGGCACTTGCCACCAAGTCTGCTGACCTGAGTTCAGTCCTCAGGACCACATGGTGGAAGGGAGAACCAACTTCCAGAAGTTGTCCTCTGCTCTCCACAGACATTCTTTAATACACATAAGCCCACACACAAACACATACACAAAATAAATACATAAATAAATATAAAAGAAAAAAACAGAACTCATCCAGGCACAGTGCTATGTGCCTACAATACCAGCTTCTCAGGAGGCTACAACAGGGAGATCAGAGCGTGAGGCCAGCCTGAGCTATCTGACAGGACCCTCATTTTTTTTTTAAAAAAAGCGGGGGGCGGGGGAATCATGTGTGGCTTATTTTACACAGTTTGTTTAGCATTTCCTTCACTGATAAGTCATCTTTATGGACAATTTCTTGGCAGATGAAATGAGGTCAAGGTCTAGGGATATAGCTGAGTTTGAAAGGCCCTGCTTAGCGTCGTAAGGTTCACAGCTCCATCCCAAGCACTCCCAAAATCATATAAAGAATCAAATCCAGTTATGTCCCTTAACTTCATTTCCCTGCTCGGGATCCTGACACTGTCCACCCCCTAAAGCTCAGCTCCCCACCAGCCCAAGCCCACCCCAATGCACCTCTCCTCCCCTCCTTTCCCCTTACTTCTCTTTCCCTTCCCACTGACTGTTTTCTGGCTGCTAAGGCTTCTGCTGAGAAATCTGTCCATCATTTCACCGAGGGTGGCCAACATGTGACAAGCTGCTTCTTTCTGGTTTCATGAGCTGCTCTTTGTCTTTGTGTTTCAACAGTTCGACTGTAATGTGTCTTAGGGGAGGACCCTATATTCATGGGGTTTTCTGAATTTCACCCTCCGGCCCTTGCAGTTCCTCTCTTGCCTTTGGGTCTGCAAAAGTGGTACCCTGAAACGCCCTCTCTTCCCACACCCCTACCCTGCACCACCTTGGCTTTTATTTCATACCTCAGTGCAAATCCAAGTGGTGTCCTTTTCTAAATGGCGTCCCACACATCCTCTGCTGTGATACGGGAAAATTCCCAAAACATCATGTGTTAAAATCTTGGTCAGGGAGCTGGAGAGATGGCGCAGCAGTTAAGAGCACTGGCAGTTCTTGTAGAAGACCCAGGTTTGAATCCCAACACCCATCTGTAACTCCAGTTCCAGGGGATCCAACGCCCTCTTCTGTCCTTCACAGGCATTGGACAACATGGGTGTACTTGCCTATACGCACACAATATGCCCATACACACAAAATAAAAATAAAGCACAAAAAGTTTAGCCACCTTTAATCCCAGCACTCGAGAGGCAGAGGCAGAGGCAGGCGAAGCTCTGTGAATTCAAGGCCAGCCTGGTCTCCATCCACAGTGAGTTACAGGCCAGCTGGGGCTCCAGGGTGACACTGTCTCAAAAACAAATCTTGGTCAGCAGCCTGTGATGTTAATGAGAAATGGTGGGGCATTTAAGCAGTAGAATCTAATAAGAGGAAGTTAGGTAATCTGAGCACGCTCTTTTTAAAAATGTATTATTTTAATTTGTTTATGTGTATGAGTGTACGGCCTGCATGTATGTAAGTACACCTGTGTCATGCAATGACAGGGGAGGTCAGAAGACAGCATCAAATTTCCCTGGAACTGGAGTTATGGAGGGTTGTTAGGTGCCATGTGGGTGCTGGGAATCAAAGCCGGTTTCTCTGCAAGAGCAGCCAGTACTCTCAACTGCTGAGCCATCTCTCCAGCCCCTGAGCATGCCCTTGAAAGAAATATGGGGCCCTGGCCCATTCCTGTATCTCTTTGCTTCACAATTACCATGAGGTGAACGGCTTTGCTCCACAGCATGCTCTCACCATGATACTGTACCTGACCACACGCCCAGAGGCAACAGGACCAACTGACCACAGACTAACACCTCTGAGACCATGAACTGAAACAAGCCTTTTCTCCTTTTGAGCTGAGTCTCCGAGTTATTCTGTCATGGTGAAAGTAGAGGGCCCAGAGCCAACACCAACCCTGAATCTTACTCTGCAGACTCAGGAGCACAAGGCCCTGAGTTCCATCCTCAGCACCAAATAACAGGGTATGTGGTGCCTGTAATTCCAGCACTTGAGTAGTGGAGGCAGAAGGATCAGAAGTTCAAGTCATCCTCAACGAGATACCAAGTTTGAGGCCAACCTCGGATACATGAGACCCTGTCCCAAAAATTATTAAAAAAGTAATAATAATAATAATAACAATAATAATGGGAGGAAAAACCCAAAATGTGGAGAAGTTAAGAGGCAAATGACAGGAAGACTTCCGCCAATGATGTCCTGGTTCTGGTGTTCTGGTCATGCTGGGACCTTCGCTACAAGTCCCCACTTCCATTCAAAAGAGTTTCTAGGGCGAGGAAAATGGCTCAGCAGGTAAAAGCAAGTGCTGAGTAAGCCTGATAACCCCAGTTCAGTCCCCAGAACCCATGTAAAATCTGGGCATGGTGGCACATGTCTGTAAATCCCAGCACTAAAGAGATGAGAATCCCCCGGAAGCTCTCCTGGAATGTACTGTGTAGCAGAAAACGAAAAAGGCCCTGCCTCAAAAAAAGGAAGAAGTCACCCAAGATGGTCTCTGATCTCTGTATGTCTGCTGTGGCAAGTGTCCAGCCTCACATACACGCATACACACACACAACACACACACACACACACACACACACACACACACACACACACACACTAAATAAATAAATAAATAAATAAATAAATAAATACTTCTTAAAAATAAATAGAGGAGTTTCTATTGCTTGCTGCCCTGCCCAAGCTGTCCTATGACCAGATTCCCCACCTGGGCTGTGAGCTCTATGAACACAGTAGCAGTGACTGGCCAGGTCAATATGATGTTAGAGAGATGGGTAAGAGCTGGGGGTAAAGTTCAGAGGTAGAGCACTTGCCTCACCTGCTCAAGGCCCTGGGTTCAATCATTAGTACAAATAATTATAAGAGAAATGGATGAATTTTCAGAAGTCTCAGAAAACAGGGGGCATGTTGGGAAAAAGAGCTAGACTAAAAGTCAAAATCCTATGTAATAATTTGGGCTCTGTCACTAAATAATTGTGATGACAGATAATTTTCTGAATCCTTGACCTTTTAATTTGGTCCTGGAGAGACCATAGCATAACATAGCAACATAGCACTAAACAGCTGGAATGTATTAGAAAACACTTTCATTACCTCACCTACATTCTTTGTGTTTTGTAAATCTTTTTCTGAAAGGGACTATATATGTTAGCTCACTTTTCTGTGAGACGACCAGCTTCCCACGACTATCACACCAGGTAAATACCATTCTACCAAAAGGAAAAGCAACAGCAAAAAAAGTACCACTCCAGTTACCCTCTACCCTCTTCCCACTGGTAAATATTTCTGTTAGGTTTCTGTTGAATACTGAACAGAGCTTGAGGAGCTGAGGATGCCAGGGCCCTCTGGGTATCCCAGGTTGAAAAAACTGCTTGATGACTGATAAGCTCTAAGATTCAATTATTCTGATAACAAATGTCTTCAGGTCCACACCGATATATGACATTAAGGAGGCAGGTTTCATGCATGGAAAGAAGTTCAAAAGAAAGGCAGGCAGACGCAGAACTCAGAGTAGCCTGAAGACTAAATAGTACTTGCAAATATACTGCCTTGGCCTAGTAAACTTCTCTCTTGACTACATCGGATAATTGACTAGTAACATTTATTGAAGCCAGTGATGGTGCACACCGCTCTAAGTCCCAGCACTCAGGAGGTTGAGGTAAGAGGAATACGCACTGAAGGTGTTGGGGGGGTGGCTCACAGTTAACAGTCCCCACGGAGGGCAGGCAGAGGGTTCCACAAAGCAGGTGACAGCTGCACTAAATCCTGAGAGAGGAGTGGGGCATAGTCAGGAGGAGGCTGAGAGGCACAATTCAAGTGAAAGACAAAACAGGACAGAGTCTCATCTTGCAGCTGGGGATGGAACCCACAGCCTTCCACATGCTAGGCAAGGACTCTACCACTGAGCTACATTCAGCCCAGGACACCGCTCCAAATATTGGAAGAGACCAGTAAGCTCAGTGAACAGCACAGTTCACTTTCACTTGTTCCCATTTTCATCTCATCTGTCTGCCCAAAAACTTTCGGTGACTTTTCATCATTTGAGACCAGAGCCCTGGCTTTTTTATTTTTTAATATTTTATTATTTTTATTTTATGTGTATGAGTGTATTGCCTGCATGTATGTGAGTGCACCCATGTCGTGCAATGCCACGGAGGTCAAAAGAAGGCTTCAGATTCCCCTGGAACTGGAGTTAAGGATGGTTCGTAGCTGACATGTAGGTGCTGGGAATTGAACCTGGCTCCTCTGCAAGAACAGTCAGTGCTCTTAACCACTGAGCCATCTCTCCAGCCCCGAGTCCTGGCTTTTATAACCATAGCCTTCTATCAACCAGACAAAAGCACTTCCTCCCAACACAAAGCCTATACTGCAGCCTTTCTGTCCAGTGTCTGTCCTAACCTAGAATGGACACTCACACTGGGTGAGTTCTCTCCATTCCCCTGGTCTGAAAAATTAAAAAAATTCTTGGAATTTGCAAATTTTCTGCAAACTGTCTTCCAAACTTCCATAACCCATTATTTTATTTTATTTATTATTTTTAGTCTATGTATATGAGCGTATTGCCTGGATGTATGTAAGTTTACCTGTGTCATGCAATGCCTGTGGAGGTCAGAAGAGAACATTGGATTCCCCTGGAACTGGAGTTAAGGACGGTTGTTAACCGCTATATGGGCGCTAGGAATCAAATCCCTGTCCTCTGCAAGAGCAGCCAGTGCTCTTAACTGCTGAGCCATCTCTCCAGTCCCTCATAATCCATTTTAATTATCAACATATAAAAGGTAATTTTTTTTTCAAGCTAAAAGCGCTGCTTTCTCATACTGAGAGGCATTCAGGGGATAGTGACTTAAACTCCAGCCAAATAAGGAGGACAAAAGAAGCCTCTAAGGGTAAAGAGAGGATAAGAGTCTATTATTCCTTATCCACAGTTCTGAAATTCAAGAAGCTCCCTAAACCACAAGGTATTGCATAACTCATTAGGTGTCAAGGCTTGGCCTGACCTGAACTGACAGAAGCTATTTATATACTTTATCTCATTCCCTGGCCCTGGCTAGCCTTTGGCTGCAGAAATAGTAAGACACTTGCATGATGCTGCAAGAGACCCTACTAGGGGTGGTGAGTCGCATTCTGAGTCCTGAAACCCGAGGATTTTGAATAGAAGATGGCTGTGAGCTAGAGGCTACTGCAATCTTGCTGCAAGTATATTTAGTTTCGTTTAATTTTAGTTTTAGGGGTTGGTTGATTGGTTGTCCAGATCTCTCTAAATAGCCCAGGCTGGCCTTGAACTCACTATATAGCCCAAAGTAGCTTCAAACTTTCAATCGCTCTGCCAAAGTCTCCTGAGTGCTGGGATTACAGGCATGTACTGCCACATCCAGCACTGCCAGTGTTTTTAATGAGCATGGTCCCCGGGGCTGCATTTATTCTTGCCTTGAGCTCATTTGAGAGTTTAACCTGGCTATAATCACTAAAAAAAATCTTTGTCAGGAGTAGGTGAAGTAACCAGCCATGGGCAGCTGAAACAAGAAGAGACAAGAGGTTGGATCTTGACCTGATTCTTCCCCTTCCCAGGTCATTTGCCTACCATCTTGGCCCATCAGAGGCCATTTATCAGCAAGGACATAGGCAAGACAACTACAGATTGAATTACCCTGAAGTTAAGAAACCCAGAAGGATTTGAAATCCCACATGCCAGGCCTACTTTGCCCTCTCCTCCTACATCCTGAGCCCACAGATACTCAGGCAGCTTATTCAGAATGTTTGAAGGGAGTGGTTGGGCATAGTGATGTTTGCCTATAATTGCAAGACTCAGAAAGATAGGCTGCGTGTTCAAGACCAGCCTTGGCTACATATCAAGACTTTGTCTCAAACAATAAAAAGAGGCCAGTGAGAGGGTACACTCAGTAAAGGGACATGCTGCCAAGACTGACTGATAGAGTTCAATCTCTGGCACCCACATGATAGAAGGAGAGAGCAGACGTCTGCAAGTTGCCCTCTGATCTCTATAATCTCATTGTGACACACACACACCTTACCATATTTTATTAATGTAATCCTTGAACTTTTTAATCAGAAGGAATTAATGTTCCAGAAGATATTCTGTTATTAAAATGCTGGTATTAAAATGATGCTATGACTATTGACTACTTGCCTAGCATGTACAAGGGCCTAGATTCAGTCTACAGTACTAAAAAATGACCTAAATATAAAACTTAACTATGATAGTATTTTCTCACTCTTCAGGGAAAAACTAAATCAGCAATTGCATTGCATCGGCACTGAGTTTATATCAATCATGTTTTTCTTAGAACACTGGGGTCAGGTTCTGCTTGTCCCAATAGAACCGCATGAGTCAGGTAGGATCTGATTTTTTTAAAAATCCCTAAGTATTTCATTTTCCTTGAAGACTTGGTCCTAGGCCAGGCATGGTGGTGTGAGTCTTTAATCCCAGCACTCAGGAGGCAGAGGCAGAGGCAGACGGATCTCTGTGAGTTCAAGGCCAGCCTGGTCTGCATATCAAGTTCCAGTTTAACCTGGTCATACTAGACTCTGTCTAATGAAGCAGGGCGTGGTGACACACGTTGTTAGTCCCAGCACTTGGGAGGAAGAGGCAGGTGGATCTCTATGAGTTCAAGGCCAGCCTGGTCTACATAGTGAGTTCCAGGCTAGCTGGGGCTACAGGGAGACCCTGTCCCAAAAAGACCTAAAAAAAAAAAAAAAAAGGAAAAGAAAATGTGAGTGGGGCATTCACTATTTACCATATCCGATTTCTGAAGTTCACTGTGAGCCAGGCATGACAATGCACTTCTGTAATCTGAGCATAAATCAGAAGGATCAGGTGTTCAGGGCCACTACTGGCTACATAGCAAGTCCAAGGTCGGCATGGTCTACATGAGACCTTGTTTTAAAAGACTGAGATAGGGTCAGGCATGGTAGTGCATGCCTTTAAACCCAGCACTCAGGAGGCAGAGGCAAGCAGATTTTCATGAAATTGAGGCCAGCCTGGTCTACATAGTGAGTTCCAGATCAGCTGGGGCTACAAGAAGACCCGGTCTCAAAAAAAAATAAAATAAAAGTTCACTATGGTGAGACTAGCTCTTAGATTTACTATATTAAATACTCTTGAGCAAAACCCAGACTCTGGCTTTGGCTTTCAAATTTGAGGAAGGATCCCGTTACCCCTAGCAGTCTGAATCATAGCCAGATTATAACAGATAGTGGACAGAGGAAGATTAATTAAGGCCACTGGGTTGGAAAGGACAAACTAATCTGACATAGCAACATGACAAGTGTGTATGAGCCCAACCCTAATTAGTAATAAAAAATACTTATCTTTGAAATACACAAAGCACATATTTTCAGTGACAACTCATTCTGCTAATCACCACCAAACAACCAGGGCAAAGAGCGCCTGGATCAGACTGGTGCCTTTGCTCTCTGCTTCCCAGTGGCCTTCAGGAACCAGCCCTCAAGAAAGGGAAAGATAAGGGTCGACTGGGCCTGTGTGGGGAAAATTGTCATATGTCAGCATACACGTGACCCTGGGGACACCCTGCCATTCATAAAGCTGTAAATGGTGCAGAGCTCAGTGGCAAATTAGAATTTTAAGGTGGAACTGATTTTTTTTTTAGATAAGTTCTGAACATAACCCAGGATAGCCTAGAACTTGCTATGTAGCTAAGGATGGCCTTGAACTCCTGGCCTTCCTAGCTTAACCTCTCACTGGGATTATAAGCATGTGCCACCACCCACAGTCTGGAATGACATCTTTTGAGGCATCTTTTGACCTTTTGGAAAGTGGAAGTCGTGCTCAGACAGAATTAACTACCCAGCTCTGTTTCTCAAAAAAGAGGTGATAGAACCTCTGCCCTTGGTCTGTCTATTGTCTTAGCTACTGAATGAATCACATGGGGCTCCTCTGAACCTGGACACAGTGAAGCCCTATGCTGGCTCTGCCTTGGCAAATACCTCACCATCCCCTCCCCAGCTTGATTTTAATTTTCCTTTCATTTTAAAATATGTGTGAGTGTTCCACCTGCATGAATATGATAAGTGCACCACATGCATGCAGTGCCCGTAGAGGCCAAAAGAAGGCATCAGGTCCGTTGGAAACGGAGTTACAGGCAGTTGTGAACTGCCTCATGGGTATGGGGACCAGAATCTGGGTCCTCTACAAGAACAGGAAGCGCTCTTAACTTCTGAGCCATCTCTCCAGCTATTTTTTTTTATTAAGAATTGTTTTACATTTATTTATGGTGTGTGTGGGGGGGTGTTTATGTGGGGGGGGTGTTTAGATCAGAGAGTAACTCTTGGGAGTCGGTTCTCTCCTACCATGTGGGTTCTGAGGATCAAACTCAGATCATCAATCTTGGCGGCAAGTGCCTTTACCTGCTGAGCCATCTAGCTGGCCACAAGATTTGGTCCCACTGGCATTTTCTCCGTGGAGTATTTACTAAATTTATCCCATCCCCACAAAGACTAAACAACTCTCCGTTCTTGACAAGACCTTTCCCATGGTGTCAGTGATTTAATTTAAATTTTATTGCAACTCTTCATTACAACTCCTTTACACTTACTTTCCCATTGGCCAGTTAGCTCTTAGAATGAGGAGACTGTATTTGATTATTTGTGTGTCCTCAGCACTCAGCGTCTAGCCTGGCACACACTTGGTATTCCCTGTGAGATGGCACAAAGGACTAAGTCTTTAAGCACAAAATACTTGGGAATTTTTAAAAAATCAGATTCCATTTGATTCATGTGATTCTGTAGGACAAGCAGAATCTGACCCTAGTGTTCTAAGAAAACCTGATTGATGTGAAGTTAGAATGGATACAATGCTACTGCTGGTTTGGTTTTTCCCTGAAGAGTAAGAATTGGATGGCTGTGAGCTGCCATTGTGAGTGTTGGCAACCAAACTCAGGTCTTAACATAGACAAGAGCAGCAAGTGCCCTTAACCTAGGAACCTTGCTCCTGTCCCAGCTGGTTGGCTGGTTTTTTAAGACAAGGTCTTATGTTTTCCAGGCTGGCCTGGAATTCATTGTGTAACTTGAGAATAACTTGGAACTCCTGATCCTCTGACTGCAGCCTCCTGGGATTATACATATTTGCCACCCAACCTGGTTCTCTGTTTTATATTTCTTCATAGCATTCCCTTTTCCTAACTTTATGGTGTAAATGCATTTCCTCTCGCTTTAGTCTTTGCTCCTATGAAAGCGCCCTGGGATGGCAGCTTTGAGATTTGATTGTTATTTTGGATTTTTTTTTTTTTTTTTTTTTTTTTGAGCAAGATCTCACCATGTAAGCCAGGCTGACCTCCAACTCTTGCTGTGATCAACCCCATTCTGCCCGGAGTAGTGCAGGCCTGAGTCACCACACCCAATAAGAATTCTGCTTAATTCTATCAACCCAAGGAATAGAACAGTGCTTGGTATGTGGTAAGCACTCAGTAAACACTTGAGCTATGAGGAGGTGAACGAGTGAGTAAATGAAGTGAATGAGTAACTGACGAATGAAACACTTGTGGGCTCCCTGGGATCTGTCTGTGTTGCAGAGGCTATGAAACTGGTTAACGGAAACTCGGGGCCAGCCTGCTCACTGTGGAAGACCAGACACCCCCAATCTTTCTCAAGGAGGTGTCAGGAAAGACTCATTTCTCATTGTATAGAGAGGTAGAGCTCAAGACTTGAGCTGCAGATAAATAGAAGTTGTCAGTTGTGGTGGTGCACACCAGTAGGACAAGCTGAAGAAACAAAGGCAGGAGGATCAGGAGTTCGAGGCCAGCCTAGATGCTCCCTTGTGGTCTAGTGGATAGGATTAGGTGTTTTCCCTGACTCAGCAGTTTCCTGGTCAGGGAAGGCTCTATTCTGATCAGGGGCTTTGTGTGGTGGCACATAAAGGACTTGAAAGGTTGAGAGAGAAGACTGCCATAAATTCCAGGCCTGCCTAGACTAAGTTCAAAGTCAACATCAGGCTTGCGACTGAAGGAGAGCGAGGCTGTGGAAGGTGGTGTGACTCAGGAAGCTTTGTCAGGATGTGATGTTCCACTTCTACCCACAGACTCTTTGGTTGATTGGACAGGAATCACTACCAATAAAAGGCAAATACTCCTAGAAGCTACCATAGTCAAACTTTGTGGATTCCACAACCAATGACTCTTCTCCAACCCTTTCCTGCTTTTCCTGGGTCATAACATTGGGTACCAACTCCAGGACCATAGTGGCTGTGGGGCAAGCTAATGAGCCCATCCCTTCCCCAGACCAGAGACTGATTCAAGCCAATGAGCTTTTATTGGGGGTTGGAACAGAACCAATGACATCCTTCATGAGAAAGGTAAGTTCTAGGTTTACAATGAGCCTTTGCTATGTCCTGTGGGTGACTTGTCACTGAGTTGTAGAGTTGTAGTTTACAGATGAGGGAACTAAGGATTGTGTGTGTGTGTGTGTGTGTGTGTGTGTGTGTGTGTGTGTGTGTGTGTAAGGTCAAAGGTCAACACAGGGTGTCTTCTCAGTCACTTCCCATCTTATAACAGGCGTTGCTGAGATTAGCTTTTTTTTTTTTTTTTCCAACACAGGTGCTGTAAAACAAACTTAGGTCCCCCTGCTTACACAGCCCAGCAAGCACTTTACCAACTGATCCATCTCCCTAGACCCTTAAGGAGCTTTAGGGAGTCATGGGACTTTGGGGGAAGAAGTTTCTTGGTTCTTTGAGTGACTCCTTTATCAGCAAATAGGAGCAGGAAAGGCTGTAGCCCAGGAGCTACTGGCAGTGATCTTGTGACTCTGGATAAGCTAGACTTGGGATGAAACAGAATCACAGACGTCAGAGAGAACACTCAGTAAATAGATTCTTTGGTGGCATTCCTAAGCCATAGGAGGCCTGCCCCCACTCTGAGATTTTTCAGTAAAGACAAGCTAACATATCACATTTTTATTTAAATCACTGTGAGATGTTGAAGTTGAAACCTGCCTGGCTTCTGGTTATCACTGGTGAAAGGTAAACTGGAAGAATTTGTCTTAATCAGTGAATTCAGGGGAAGATAAAAGGTTCATTTCCCAGACTTTACTGTGGATAAATTTTTTTAAGTTTTTTTTAGGGGAAAGTGTGAACACAGTCCCCTACTACCACAAATTATGACTTTTATTTTTGTTACATTCAGAAGAATGCTCCCAAGTTACTGAAAATCAGGGAGCACAGAGTACCCTCAAGGTAAGTGAAGTGATTACCTTAGGTTAACTGTGACTTTACTGTGTACCTCATGCATCCCTCTAATTGCTCAAGTCTTTGCAAAGCATTTATATATCCAAGGAAACTGCTCCATTTGCTTAATAAGCACTGAGCAGGCCTTGGCCCTGATGCCTTCTAATCAGAACAACTGATTGATTGACGAAGAGCTATTCATTTTACACTCACATGAGAGTAGAATTTCTGGACTCCAAAGCCCAAACAACATACCTAGACTTGGCATGTATTCTCACCCTTCTGAAGGAGGAAATCACTTTAATTAAGTTGTACACAAAGTCAGGTGAAGAATCCAAAAACATGCTCAGCAGGAGACGGGTGATCCTGCTACACAGAAAGAAGATTCTGGAACAAACACGGTTCTCCTGTACTTGGACTCCCTCTTCTGTTTTCTGTTTTGGTCTTTTCCTTGAGACAAGGATTCATGTAACTCAGGCTGGCATCAAACTCACCAAAGATGACCTTAAACTCTTGGTCCTTTTGCCTCTACCTCCCAAATCCAGGGATTACAGATTACAGGTCACTATGTTCAATTTATACAGTGATGGGGATCCAACTGAGCTACATCCCCAGTCACTTTCCTCTCTCTTCTTGTCAGCCACACCCCTTAGGTGTGCACCTCTCACAGACCTTATACCCACAGGACCAATCCTGTTCTTGGTGTGGGGAAAACAGGCCATCTCAACTCTCTGGCCTGCGTCCTTTTCATTGGTTACTGGATCATTCTTCTTTTTCATTTTTTTTCTTTTTTTTTTTTCCTCTGTTTATTTCTTCTCAGTTTTATTTTATGTGTATGAGTGTTTTGCCTGCATGTATATAAGAGCACCCATGTCATACAATGCCCATGGAGGTCAGAAGAGGAGTTACAGATAGTCGTTAGCCACCATGTTGAGAATCAAACCAGGGTCCTCTGGAAGAGCAGCCAGTGCTCTGAACTGCTGAGCTCTCTCTCTAGACCCCTGGATCATTGTTCTTATCTCCCCCACTGACCTCAATATACTCCAATGTTTGGTATTTCTCCACCTCCCCCATTTTTCAACAGTTCCATGCCCTGCTCTCTGAAAAGGAGTAATGCATTGTCACTGAGCTGCAAATGGTTAACCCGGAGGATGGCACAAAGGAAGGCGCATTGGCCTTGGCTGGTGCCAACACCAGGCTTCCTTCCCATCATGTTTTCCATCCTTCCTTCAAGTCTGGCAAGAGGAAGCATGCAATCATCAAACACAGCACATCATGATGAGAGTCATGTATGTCTCCTAACATGTTAACTTGTCTTCATTTCTACCAGGAAGACTCATCCCCAAGTCTCAGTGGCATGTTGATCTTCCCAATCATTCTCGTAACAGAAAGTCTCCTTTAAGAAGTACCCACTAGGCTGTTTTAGCTCATACCTTATGAGTCCTAAGAAATAATATTGAGGGTTCTTATGAGGAGTAACTAATATAATCACAGAAAAACTACCATGCTCCAAGGCAAGCAACACACATCATTCCATCCTTTGACCCCAACCTGGGTCATTCTCTTGGGTTGCCCTCGCCCTGCAGAGAACAGCAGCCCCATCCATCCAGGCTCCTCAGTTTACCAGCGCTCCTTGCTATCTTTCCCACTTTAGATACAGTCATTAATATGGTTAATAGCATGCCAGACCCAGTGGTGTAAGCCTGTAATCTCAGCTTTCAGGAGCCTGAGGCAGGAGAATCACAAGTTCAAAGCCATCTTGGACTACAAAGTTTAAGGCCTATCTGAGCAACTTAGCAAAACTTTGTCTCAAAATTTTAGAAAAGGTAAAGAGTTGGCATATGACAGTGTAATGCTCTTGCCTAGCATATGCAGGGTCTGGAGTCAGTTCCCAATACCCCCCACCCCACCACACACCCACACACCCACATACATGTTGATAGGAGTGAAAATTATGTAGTTGAGCATGGTATCAGGCACTGTGCTGGCTCAGCCTTGGGAGTTAGATGGACCAAGAATTGAATCCCACTTCCAACACTTAAGAACAGCATGACTCCTGAGTCTGTTTTCTATAGAAATCACTGTTCTCACAGTGATGCTTTGCTTAACTTCAAGAACATGATGTAAGAAATCCATCCTCAGCCCATTGAATCTTTAGGTGACTTCATCACTGTGCAGGCTCCGTAGAGTATACTTACCTAAATGTTACCAGTAGATAATCTTATAGGACTGCTATCCATGGCTGACTGAAATGTTCTAAGTGGTACATAGCCAAGATACTTATGAACTATCATGACAGTTCAACCTGTCAATATAAAAATGCTGAAAGATGAGCATGATGACTCGCACTTGTAATCCCAGTACTCAGGACATTGAGACAGGACTATTGCCACAAGTTCAAGACCAGCCTGAGCTGCATTGCCCACAGAGGACAGAAGAGGGTATCAGATCCCCAAAAATGGAGTTATGAAAGGTTGTTAGCTGTCATGTGATGCTGGGATTCAAACCCAGGTCTTCTGCAAAAACAGTCAGTACTCTTAATTGCTGAGCCATCTCTCCAGCCCCTCAAGGTCATTTTTGTCTATGTATTGAGTTCCAGACAAGTCTGGGATACATGAAATCCTGTTTAAAAAAATCAATTAATTAATTCATTAAAAATAAAATAAAAATGCTGAGCCTAGCACCTGGAGCACAATGGCTCAAAACCAATTATTAACATTTCCCCCAATCTTCATTAGAATCTGCAAGTAATTAGTATTACTCTCATTTTAGAGATGAGAAAACTGAGGAGGGACCAGGGAAGTTCAATGACTTGATAATGTCCTTTGATCCTGGAAGAGACAAGCTGGGGTCTTAAACCCAGATGAGGACCAGCAAGATGACTCAGCAGGAAAAGACTTGCTGTGCACACCAGTGATCTGAGTTTGATCACTAGAGCCCCACGGTAGAAGAGAACCAACTCCTGAAAGTTGTCCTCTGACCACACTGTTCCCACATACATCATACACATGCACACACACACACACACACACACACACACACACACACAATAATAATAATAATAATAATAATAATTGTAATAATAATTAAACAAATAAGCCCAGTTGGTCTGACTCTAAAACCCTAGACCAGGGCCAGCTGTGTGATTTTGGGGATCCAGACCCAAACAAAAATCTGGGAAATCTTTGTTTTAAAATGATCAAGTTGGATGTGGCAGCTCATGCCTGTAATATTAGTGCCCTAGGATGCTGGTGCAGGACTGCCATTAATTTGAGGCCAACCTGGGCTATGTATAGTGTGTTCCAGGACAGTCTGGTCTATAAAGGAAGACCTTGTTATAAAAAGAAATAATAATAATAATAATAATAATAATAATAATCAAGAATTTTAAAACACAGTAGCAGAGCCTTAAACCAAGTCCAAAATTAGTACATGTCAGTTAAAAACTAGAAAACAAATCCAGGAAATCTTTCCTGCCCCAGGCTTCTGCTCAGTCCAGTCCTGGGACTAGTCAGACTTTTTCAGACTTCCAGATGATCCTATCCCTTCATTTCACTCCTGCTAGTCTGGTTCACCTTCCAATAATCACACCCTCTTACTGCATTAGCCCCATATCTGGTTTTTCCAGGACCAAGTCTCACCCCCACTGTGCACCCTGCCTCACAATATATCTACTACCCTGTTTATCAGAGCCATCTTCCCAGAGAGGACCTCTAATTACAGCTCTCCCAATGCAGAAATCCTCTAATCACTGCTCCTTGCTTAACAGAATAAAGCCAGGTCCCTTAGGGTGGCATTCAAGGCCCTTGACAGTATGAGCTTTGTCAGACTTGTCCCCACTACACATTCCTTACTTACAGCCGCCATCTCAGGTGACTGTTATTCTGGATGTTTCCCCCACAAGACCACTAGGAGTTTCACTGGGCAGTTTCCTCTTGGCCCAGAATCCCTTTCCCTTATCTCTCTGCCTTTGAAGGACTAGCTCACATGCTGTCTTTGCCACAGAATCCCCACTGGGATCAATGTCTGCCTCCTCTGAGCTTTCCTTGGATAGCTTTCTGCCAATTTTCAGAGTCTAATATAGATTGGGGTTAGTGCATGTTCAGGCCTTCAAGACTAAGCTGGTTTGGATTCAAATCTCAGCTGAGGCCTCTCTGGCTCAGTGAATTGGGCAAGATATTCTATGGCCCTGAATGCAATTAATAAGGATCAATAGAGAATGTAGGTAGAGTATTCCCTGTCCTAATGATGCATGCTTGCTATGAGTCAAGTATGTCCCCCTCAAAAGCCCATGTTCTGAAAAACACTTTAATCCTCAAATTCAGATGTTGATGGTGTTTGGGGTGGGGCCTTTGGGCCTTTTGGGGTTGAGTTGTCCAATAGCCAACCCTACTTCTGCTTCCCCTTAACATCTTAGATTCCCACGCTAGCAAAACCCTAGCAGGCTGCCTCTTCTAAACAAAAGCATCATCTACTGACACTCACTCATAGCTGAGTTTAATTTTGAACATAAAGGCTGCCTGTGGATGATGTGATCATACATGTCCTAAGAACTAATTTTGTTTTCCCTGGGGGGCAAGGGTCAAATCCAAGGGCCTTACCCATGAAGTACTCCATCACTGAGTTATATTCTTGCCCTTATCCCCAGAATGCTGTTTGTTTGTGACAGGTCTCATTCTATAGTTCAGGCTGACCTGGAATTTACTATATTGCCCAGGCTGCCCCCCTAACTCTAGGCAATCCTCCTGTCTTAACCTTCTGAATACGTTACTATATCACTGTGCCTTGCTCTGAAAACATTTCTAATAACCAGAAGTTGTGCCTTTAGGATCTTTTTGCCTTTGATAGCCCACATTGAAATTTTAGTTATTCCCATACAAGTTTCTGCATCTCTTCCCAACTAAATTATACTAGTTCAGCACTCAAGAAGCAGAGACAGCCGGGCGTGGTGGCGCATACCTGTAGTCCCAGCACTTGAGAGGCAGAGGCAGGCAGATCTCTGTGAGTTCAAGGCCAGCCTGGTCTACATAGTGAGTTCCAGGACAGCTGGAGCTACAGAGAGACCCTGCTTCAAAAAGACCAAAAAAAAAAGAAGCAGAGGCAAACATATCTCTATGAATTTGAGGCCAGATTGATCTACATAGCAAGTTCCAGGCTAGCCAGGGCTACATGTGAGATCCTGTCTCAAAAAAGAAAAAAAAAAAAAAAAAAAAAAAGGCAAAACAAGAAACTAATCACTTTCAACACTGTAAAGTAGAAAACCTTGGTTGGTTTGAGTCAAGTAGGCAGCTTCCCTGACACAAATAAAAGCCTTTTTTTTTCCCTCAGTTGGTGGTTACAGCCCTTCCAGCTGTGAAGGGTGCTATTCCCTGAAGGCAAAGCCTCAGGGTGCAACTTAGAATAGACCTAGAGGCTGATGCTGTGACTGATGTTTCTGCTTACTCTGAAAGACACCTAACCTAACCTAAGATCTTGCCAGGTGTCTGCAGCCAACTTTGCCTGCGGTACTTTTCCTCCACCCAGAACCAGGAAGAGGACGCTGGTGGTTAGGCAGCTGTAGAAAAGCCAGCTTTAAGACTCCTAATTACTAGTTTAAATAACAGGGTACAACTGGCTTTGGTAACATGATATATTTTATTGGGCTTGTTCATACACATGATGAACAGAAGCTAAGGTTTATGCGCCTGAAAGTTACTTATCTGAGGCCCTGTGATCTGGAATTACTGTAAGGACTAGTGGGGGGACGTTGGTAGCTCTCAAATGTCTATTCCCAAGGCCAGTGGCTGATAGGCCTAGCAAAGACACCTCAGTGCCAGACCCTACAGATCATCTAACGCTTGGGGATTTTTTGGCTAACCCATACTAAACTTGTGTTTCCCCGGGGTGATTTATGAGACTGACCTTTGATGAGTTAGGGTGTCCACTAATAAAAATGTCACCCAGTGATTCACAATGAGAAAGACAGACTTGCAGTTTGGGTAATTCAAAAATACTTTCCCTTTCTTTGAACAGGAAGGTGGCTCTATCACCACTGCCCGCTCACCCCAAGTCTCTGGGTTGCTAAGCTCTTTTGTTTCTTTGAACATTTTAGTGTAAGAGCTTGGCAACAGAAGACCTGGCCTCAGTGGGAGAACATGAACGATCAAGTGCACAGACTTGCCCAAACACAGAAGCAGAGGGCTGAGGCTAACTCAGGTTGGTAGGCTTTCTACAGCGATGGAGGTGTCTGCAATCAGCTTGTTGGAGCAAGTGAAACTCCTCAGGCCCTAGCTGCATAGGGTTGCTGTAATAAGGGACCAAAACCCAGCACTCTAGGGAGAATCTGTTCTGTGCCATTTGGTTTTCTTTGCTGTTAGGTGTTTGTTTTGGTTTGTGTTTTTGTTTGGTTTGGGCTTTTTGTTGTTATTGTTTTGGGTTTGTTTCCTTTTTTTTCTTTAGTGCTGGGGTTTAACCCAGGGCCTTGCACTAAACTTTCTCTTTCAACCAAAGTTACTCTTAACAACCAAAGTTACTAACAATGCTTGGTGACATTTGGATTAGGGACACATTACCAACACTTGCCTCTGTGGTCACTTGGCCTTCTTCCTGTAGCCTTGCGTTGCCTTCCCTGTTTTGTAACTTTTTTTTTTTTTTTTTTTTTTTTTTTTGAGACAGGGTCTTCCTGTAGCCCCAGCTGGCCTGGAACTCACTATGTAAACAAGGTTAACCTCACAGAGATCCACCTGCCTCTGCCTCCCAAGTGCTGGGATTAAAGGCACATGCCCCCTCACCCAGCCTTGTTTTGTAACTCTTAAAGTCTCTTCTCTTTCAAGGACACACCAATCATATTGGATTAGGGGACCACCCCAGGCTAATAAGATTCTATGTTGACTAATTACATCATCAATAACCTTGTTTTTTAAAAAAAAAAAAAAAAAGTCACATTCTAAGGTACCAGTGTTAGGAAATTACTATCTGCTTAGACTGCCAACATAAAATAAAGACTGAACATTTCTTAGCTAAAATATTTAGGACTGGCTAGAGAGATGGCTCAGCAGTTAAGGAGACTTAGTAGCTTTATCAAAGGACCAGAGTCTGCATCCTAGCACCTACTTTGGGTGGCTCACAAACACCTTTACCTCCAGTTCAAAGAGATCCAATGGCTGGGCATGATGGAATCCCAGCATTCAAGAGGCAGAGGCAGGTGGATCTCTGTAAGATCAATGCCAGCCTAGTCTACATAGTAAATTCTAGGCCAGCTGGGGCTATAAGAAGACCCTGTCTTAAAGAGAGCTCCAATGCTCTCTCTGACCTCCAAAAGCACAGACACACAATCTTCTTCAAATTTGGAATATTTACATAAATATTTACATAAATATAAATATAATTCGAGAGGAGACCCCAACCTAAACACAAAATTCATTCATGTAGTATACAACTTGGATCATGGCTTCAGTGTAATTTGATATACAAAATTTTTTAAGATTTATTTATTCTTATTTTGTTTATGAGTGCTTTGCCTGCTTGTGGAGCACGTGTGTGCCTCATCCCCACGGAGGCCAGAAGAGGGCATCAGATCCCCAAAATTGGAGTTCAGACAGTTGCAAGCCAACATGTAGATGCTGGGAACTGAACTCAGGTCCTCTGTGAGAGCAAGTTTTCTTAACAGCTGAGCCATCTTTCCAGCCGTGTCTACGATTTTTTTTTTTTTTTTTTCTGTCTTTTTGAGATGGGGTCTCCCTGTAGCCCCAGCTGACCTGAACTCACTATGCAGGCCAGGCTGGCCTTGAACTCACAAAGATCCGCCTGCCTCTGCCCCCAAGTGCTGGGACTAAAGGCATGCGCCACCACACCAGGCCTCTTCTACAATATTTTTAATAACCGAATACATGAAACAAAGTGTCACAGTGTAGAGTTTTCTACCTGTGGCATCATATCAAGTGCTTAAAAAGTTGTAGACCATTTGGGGCCATTTTGGATTTTTGGATTAGGGTACTCAACCTATACCAAATTCAGATGGTTTAAATACTAGAAACTTATTTATGGTTCTGGAAGCTAGGAAGCCCAATATCAAGATGACAGCAAGGTCTGATTCTGATAAGGTTATCTTTCTGGAAAAAAAAGCACATGTTCGCTGCACCCTCACATATCAAAGACAGCAAGCTCTCTGGTGTCTCCTTGTAAGGGCATCAATCCCACCATGAGGGCCCTACCTTTATGACCTCACCTAAACCCAGTTTTTCCCCCAAAGGCCTCATCTCCAAATACCATCACTTTTGGGTATTTGACACAAATCTAGAATCACCTGGGAAGAGTCTCAATGAGAGATGGTCTAGATCAGGTTGGCCTATTGGCGTGTCTGTGGGGAACTGTCCTGATTACATTCATCAATGTGAAAGACCTGCTCACTGTGGGCAATACCATTCCTTGGCCTTGGGTCCTGGACTAAGGCGTGGAGAAAGTGAGCTGAGTAGTAGGCATCCATGAACCTCTGCCTCTTCTACTCTTGACTGTGCATGTGATATTACTAACTGAGCTACTTCAAGTTTTTGTCACCCTAACACCCTCAAATTGTAGAACCCTGAGACCCTCTTCATTCACCCGCTACCCCCCAATCCCTCCAGACCCCCACTAATTGCTCTTTCAGCCTCTGTAAAATGCTTGGCTGCTGCTTTAGATATGCCTAGACATACCCTGGCATGCCCTGACCCCTCGCCTGCTATTCCCCACCCCCTTCCAGGAAACTATAGATTAAACAAGCTCACGCA
>NW_008329127.1:626992-641059 GCF_000622305.1 Nannospalax galili | reverse complement strand
CTGCCCTTTAAGGTAAAAATGGAGACTCCTGGCCCCACAGGTAACAGTCAGCACATTCCACAGCCCTGAGAATAGCACCTACCAATAAGAAACTTCCAGGGCTGCATCTTATACATCCAATCAGTTTAAAATTATGTTCGTGCGCGGGCTCCTTGAACCAACCAAAATGTATCTTCGGTATCTCCCCCCTTTTGTCTAAAACCTATAAAAGGCTCCACTCTCCCTTACTCTGGGCTCTCAGCACGGATCCGTTGAGTTGGTGAGGTCTGAGAGCCCAAGCTTAAGCCCAAATAAACCATAAACCTTTGCTTTTGCATTTTGGTGTATTGGGTCCTCGGTGGTCTTTTTGGGGTCCAGTGGATGGGGTACAACAAAATGATGGACTATAACCTGGAATCATAAACCAAATAAACCCTTTCTCCCTCAACATTGTTTTTGTCAAGGTATTTTATCACAGGAAAGGAAGCTAGGACAGGCAGTCAGACTTTCAACAGGAATTTGGGATGTGATATAACCATTCAATCCCTAACAGACTTCTGCATATCTATTAGATGACATCTGACAGCCCTCCCCACCCCCACCCTGCCTCCCCTCAGCCCTCCACCCCTCACCCCCACCCCATGCAGTGAACAGGGACAGAGGCTCAAATTCTAAAAATTAACTCATCCAATGTGTGAAGGCTCCTGGCCACACACAGATACCCCAAACCAGCCCTTTAATAATCACCTCCTGTGCACAGGGAGGAGAAGGTCACTCCCCCTCCTCCCTCAGAACACAGAGAGCTGGCTAGTCAGCAGAGAGAGCTCTCAGAGGGAGGCTGGCCAGCTCCAGCAGTGGCCCTGGAAGCTGGCATGCTCTCCTGGTTAGAAATAACCCCAAGGGAAGAACAGCCTGGCTGGAACCCAGGCTGACAGGTTCCCTTCTGGGCTCCCACATCTGGTTTAACAGGAACTTCCCTTTGCCCTCCCTACATTGTTCATGGAAGCAGAGCCTACTGAGGAGATACCTTCATGTTTTACCCTTTAACGGCAATCCTTGTCCCCCTGTCTCAGCCCCTAAGCTATACTCCAGAACTGTAGACCTTCCAACTAGGGCCTCTCTTTGGCCCCTTCTGCTCTCTAGCCCCCCACTGCCCTTCCTGCCCCAGCCCTGGGGGGTTTAAGTATGCACCATCCTTTGTTTGGGAACACTGTGCCCCACCACTATTAATAATGCATGCAGAGAGCCCACCTCTGAGGAGCTCAGAGTGCTTTCCAGGCATTATCTAATTAGCCCTCACCACATCCCGATGAGGTTCAGCAGATGCTCTGCTCCAACAAAGCCATCAGGGAAAACCCCTTGCTGAAAGAGCTGCTAAGGGACAGAAGCATCCTCAGGGCTCTCCACCAGAGTAAAAGGCACAGCACTTACCCAGGAGGTGGGCGATGCCCATATAAGTGAACAAGCAACTATACCCATGCCCAGTGACAATTTGAAAATTGATAATAGCAAGGATGGATGATGACACTGGTCAGCAACACACACATGCTTCTGAGCCCATCGTGTGAGAGTAAGAGATGTCTAAAATGAGCTGCAGAGTTCCAGTTTCCATTCTGGGCTTCTAAATTGGAGTACGGAGTGGCTAGAGAGGCGATTCCGTGATTAAGAGTACTGTTTGTCTTGCAAAGGCCCTGGGTTCGATTCCCAGTAACAACTCCAGTTCCAGGGGATCTGAAGCCCTCTTCTGACTTCCATGGGCATTGCACAACTCAGGTACATTTACATACATGCAGACATAACACTCATGGAGTATGGGGTCAGCAAAATGGCTAATCAGTTTGTTTTGTTCTTTATTTTTAGGTTAGGGGGAAGTGGGTTGTCTGTGTAGCCCAGGCTAGCCTCAAACTCCAAATCCTCCTGCCTCTGCCTCCAGAGTGCTGGGATTGCAGGTGTGTGCCATCACACACTGCTGCAAGCTCTTTTTGAGAATCATTTATTTTAACTATAAAAAGACTTGTCGGGGCTGAGGATACAGCTGTGGTAGAACATTTGCCTAGCATATGTAAGGCCCTGGGTTCCATCCAGCACTGCAAAGTAGTAATAATAGCTGGGCAGGTGGCCCAAGCCTATAATCCCAGCACTTGAGAGACTGAGATAAGAGGATCTCAAGTGCCAGGCCAACCTGGGCTACACAGTGAGACACTGTATCCAAAGACTAAAAAGTGTTGGGGACTGGAAGCATAGCTCAGTCGTAGAGTGTGTTTTGTTGCAGTGCTGAGGACTGAATGGGGTCCTGTGCATGCCAGGCAGGAGTTCTACCAGTGAACAAGCTCCCCAGCCATGTGAACTCTCTAAACTATGCAACAGGAGCAGGTGGGCTGGATATGGTACAATAGCAAATGTCCCTCTTGAAAGTCCAATGATCTAGATTCTATTCAAGGCCTTGCTGCTGAGATGGCTAATTCTAGGTTTCAATCTGACTGAAGCACATGATGCCCATATTAAACATTATTTCTGGGTGTGTCTGAGAGAGCATTTCTGGATAAGATCAGCACTAGAATACATGGACTCAGTGAAAACAAAGTTTGCCTTCCCCAACATGGGTAGGCCTCACCCAACATGCAGGGCCTGAGTGGAACAAAAGGGGAAAGTTGACCTCCCTCTCCTTTCCTTCCTCTCCCTGCCCCTGCTTGAGCTGAGCTGGCTTCTGCAGTCTTGGGTCCGTGGCCTTGGCATTGTGCCATCATCAGCTCCTATGGTTCTCAAATCCTGGGATTCTTGCTGTGTCACCAACTCAGCTCCCCTCTCCTTCCAGGCATGTGGGAGTTCCACATTTCTAGCCCTTTACAGTCAGGCCAGGCCATTTGAGTTGCTCTCCCCAATGAACTGTGCAGAGTGCTGTGTGTCACTCACAGGAAGATGCATTTGAATGTTTGTACAGGTCTCCAGCTTTCTTCCCTTCTGTGGTCATAGTGAAAGTGCATATATAGACAGGGCCCACATCATCCAGGGTGCAGGAGACGAACTGCCCTGTTGACCCGCATCATGTATGTACAGAGGTGCTGTGGCACCATAGTAGAGTGTGTGCTTGTATGCACGAGGCCCTCAGTTCAATCCCTAGCACAAAAAAAAAAGACAGGGTCTTCCTGTAGCCCCAGCTGTCGTGGAACTCACTATGTAGACCAGGCTGGCCTTGAACTCACAGAGATCCGCCTGCCTCTGCCTCCCAAGTACTGGGACTACAGGCATGTGCCACCACTTGCCCAGCCTAAGTCCTCACATTTTTGAACTCAGGTCCTTACATTCATGAGGCAAGCATTTTACCCAATAAGCCATCTCACTAGCTCCATTCTTTCATTCTTTTTTTTTTTAGGGCAGGATCTCACTAAGTAACCCAAATTGGCCTCAAACTCATGATTCTCATGCGTCAGCCCCTCAAGTGCTGGGATTATAGGCACACTCTTCAAGAAGGATCGTCATTATTTCTGAATCATTGAGATGTTGGATTTGTTTATTACTGCACCATAACCTAGTCTCTCCTTACTGATATACTGCTCTGCCATAGTGATTAGTTTAAGCAGGATAATAATCTAGCCCAAACCAAATATAGTATTTGCTCCTAGTAGTTCAGGTATGAGCCAATCAGTGTGAAAGTAAAACTGTGCATTGATTATAGATGAGCCGGGCGTGGTGGCGCATGTCTTCAGTCCCAGCACTTGGGAGGCAGAGGCAGGTGGATCTCTATGAGTTCAAGGCCAGCCTGGTCTACATAGTGAGTTCCAAGCCAGCTGGGTCTACAGGGAAACCCTGTCTCAAAAAGACCAAAAAACAAACAAACAAACAAACAAAAATGTGCACTGATTATAGAGAACAGAATTTTCTCCCCCACAATGGGAGTGAGCTTCTGGTGCTATGGGTGCCATCTTGAAAATGGAAGAACTTTGCCTGAGGTCAAAGGTAAGCAAAAACAAGAGCAACATGAGCAAGCTAGAGACACACAGGCAGCTCTGAATCTCAGAAGCGAGTGAGGAAAGCTCTCTAATTCTCTGACCAGTCTAATCATTTTGTTAATTGTTCTTTTAAGTAACCCAGAATGGCTGGCATGGTGGCTCACACCTTTAATCCCAGCACTTGGGAAGCAGAGGCAGGTGAATCTGGTCTACATAGAGAGTTCCAGGCTAGCTGGGGCTGCAGGGAGATCCTGTCTCAAAAAGACAAAAAAAAAAAAAAAAAAAAAGTAACCTAGAATGGAAGTGCTGCTCACTGGTAGAGCTCGAGTCCCATTCTCCAGCATCACACACACACACACACACACAGAGTAGCTGAGAGTTGCAAGATGCGAAAAATAGAAATCTGCATATATTTCTACAATCAGTGCATTGTCTTTGGGAGGCACAAATTGTTGACTTTTGTTATATTCCTAAGAAAAGCAACACAATTTTAATCTTAGTGTCAGAAAAGATTTGAAGAAACATCTGGGGGCTAGAGAGATGGTTCAGCATTTAAGAGCACTGGCTACTTTTGCAGAAGACCCGGGTTTGATTCCCAGCACCCACATGACAGCAAACCACCATCCTAACTCTGGTTCCAGGGGATCCAACATCCTCTTCTGAGATGCTCTATGGGCATTGCACAACTTAGGTGCCCTTACATACATGCAGGCACAACACTCACACACATAAAATAAAAATAATGAAATATTTTTTAAAAAAAGAAAGCCGGGTGCGGTGGCAGTCGGACCTCTGTGAGTTCAAGTCCAGCCTGGTCTACATAGTGACTTCTAGGCCAGCTGGGGCTACAGGGAAACCCTGTCTCAAAAAGACCAAATATATATAATAAAATAAATAAAAAAAGAAAGAAACATCTGGTCTGATTCCTTCTATAGATGAGGGACCAAGGCACAGAAAGCTAACTTCATTTACATGGCACAAATATGCATCAGGCTTCCTCCTGACCTCTGATCCCATCAGTTGTTAGACTATGCCCTGTCAGAGTCACTGTGGGGATTAAAAGGAGATAACATACCTGAGGCTCCTAGCATCCTGGCTGGCATGGTGTCAGTCATCAACATTGGCTGAGTGCTTTTTATCAGTCACTCACATTACAGTATTAAAGCGGTGGGTGGGGACAAATAACTGACACTCTCCTTATCTGGAGAGAGCTCTCCAGAGCAGAGAAGGAGCCAAAACCTTGAGCTTGACTCAGTAACAAGCCACTGTTGTCTGCAGAGGCAGGTTGACTCTGAGTCTTGCTTGGTAACTGGGGACACTCAACCTGTGTCTGCCAAGCAAGTACTCTCAGAATCAAGGTGATTCTCACAGGAACCTGGGACTCAAAACTGCCCTGAAGAGACCACGAGTTCTGTAAGAAACTGAGAGAAAGCTGGGTGTGATGGTTCATAACTGTAACTGAAGCACTAGGGAGACAGAGGCAGGAGAACAGGAGTTCAAGGCAAGTCTCAGCAACATAGTGAATTCCAGACCAGCCTGGGCTATAGGAGACCCTGTCTCAGAACAAACCAAAAAGGAGGAAGAGGAGGAAGAGGAGGAGGAGGAAGAGGAGGAGGAAGAGGAGGAAGAAGACGGGGAGAAGGAAGAGGAGGAGGAAGAGGAGGAGGAGGAACATCTGAGAAAGATTTTCCACTGAAATTCTAAGAGCTGGGCACTCCTGCAACTGAGTGCGTCATAGAAGAGGCCAGTATCTGTCTCTAGCCACCACCTCAGCAACCTGTACAACATGAACACCCAGGGTTTCTATAAGTTCATCAAGGACCAGAGATGCCTAGTAGCAATTCCTCAGGGGCCAGAAGTCCTGGTGACCCTGTGAAGACAGCCACTCTTGGCATTGGAGCAGTTGCTGTGGCAGGGACCTCATGTCAACCACAGGGACAGCCAACCACAGGATGCAAGTTAGGACTGATTTACTTGCCCAGCCCCAGCTTGATAAATAACAGCAAGAATAGAGCTTCTATCTCCTGGAAGCTTTCAGGGCAATACACAGAAGCAGAAGCAAGACTCAGTTAAAGGAAAGCTCGGGCTACCCAAAGCAATGGGATCATTTATGATTATATTAAAAGATAGCCCTGGGCCAGTAAGATGGCTCAGTGGGAAAAGGTGCTTGCCACCAAGTCTGATGACCTATGGAAAGAGAAAACCAACTCCCACAAGTTGTCTTCTGAAACGCAAACACACACAAACACACACACACGAATAATAAAATAAAATGATAAATCTAATAAAAAAAAATTTTTAAGGTAGCTCTGGGGCTTGGGATAAAGCATGAGAACATGAGTTCAGATGCCCAGAACAGATATAAATCCAGACACAATAATCCCAATCCTATGGTGAGATGGAAGGAGGAGACAGGAGGCTCCCCAACTCCCAGACCAGCTAGCCCGGGGAACAGGTTACACAATGGGGAACAAGAAGCCTTGCCTGAAACAGGCAGAAGGCAGAAGGTGAGGACTGACACCCAAGGTTGACTCCTGACACACATGACCATGCCACCGTGCCTGTACTCACACAGGAACACAGAGATATAAATAAGTAGCAGCCCTAGAGAACCCATCTCTTGATTTTATTTGGGATTCTAGTATTCCCTTTTTCTTAATTTTATGCGTATGTATGTATTGTTTGCATGTGTGTGAGAGCACCCGTGTCGTGCAAAGCTGCGGAGGTCAGAAGAGGGCCTCGGATTCCCCTGGAACTGGAGTTAAGGACGGTTCATAGCTGCCATGTGGGTGCTGGGAATCGAACCCGGGTCCTCTGCAGGAGCATTTCTTACCCTGTGAACCCTTTCTACTCCTTCCTTACTTAAATTGCCGCCATTTCTCCCTTTTTCCTATTATTCCCCCCTTTCAAACTCCTTATTCCATGGTTCCTTGTATAACCCTCTCGCCTCCATTGCCAGTTAAATATCCCCATTTTCCAAATTTCCTCCTTGTTAACACCTGTTTTCTACTATCTTCACCTCCCCAAGAGCACCTTCTTCCTCTTTACCCACATGGTACCTTCTATTTTCCTGACTCTTATGCATATATATATATATATATATATATATATATATTTAAGGCCTATTGAGTCCAATTTGTGTCCACAAATGCCCTTCTATTTGGGTGCATGCACTGGAGCCCAGGTTAACCTAGTCAGCATCACACCCTTAAAGAAAATTGAGTCTTCCCCTCCCAGCAGCTATCAATTGCCAACAGTTCCTCATCTAGGATTGGGGTGTCTTACCCACTTCTCCACATCTATGTTGGCCTTCTGTCTGCCTTGAGCTTACATAGGTCTTGTGCATACTGTCACCATTTCTGTGAGTTCAGCTGTCTGGAAAATTATTTCTTGAGGTCATCCACTACCTCTGGCTCTTACAATCTTTCCACGCCCTCTTCCACACTGATCCCTGAGCCTTAGGAGACAGAAGTTTGATATAGGTGTCCTATTCAGGACAAAGCAATCTGCAGCCTCTGCATGTTGACCAGTTATGGGTCTCTGGGTTAATCACCATCTACTGAATAAGAAACCTTCTCTGCTGAGAGTTGAGACATGCCTTCATCTATGAGTATAACAATCACTATGTCCAGCTGGCATGGTGGCACATGCCTTTAATCCCAGCACTCTGAAGGCAGAGGCAGAGGGATCTCTGTGAGATCGAAGCCAGCCTGGACTACATAGCAAGTTCCAGACCAGCTGGGACTACAGGGAGACCATGTCTCAAAAAAGAAAAAAAAAAATCTAGTAGTAGGTTCTCCCTGAGGCCTGTACCTTTCTAGCCACAGGCTACTAGGCCTAATAACAGTTATCAGGTATGGGTTCCATCTTACAAAGGGTCTAGTGTTCTTGGAAACAAATTTGAGAAAAGCCACCCCAACCTGCCCCAGTACAAAATTAGCACAAACTAGACATCAAATGTCTCTGCCTGTCTTCATCCGTGTAACCCTCACTTGAAAATCACTTGGACCACCAGTGTTCAAATGCACCGTCCAACCTGCACAGGCTTTTGTGTAGCTTTAGAGCTGAGTGACGCTCGTTATTTCTCAGCTGTGCAGTTCTAGATTTATCTTTCTCCCTATTTATAGACTGGAGATAATGTCACTCCCACGCTATGGGAGTGCAGGCCTCACAGTGGTTTTTGCAAGGATTTAATAAAATCACGTGAAAGGTCAAAGGCCTCCAAAATTCTTTTTGCTGTTTTTCTTTGTACTTTGTTTTCAGACAGAATCACACCTCCAACCTGACATGTAGTTAAGGCTGGTCTTGAACTCCTTATCCTCTCGCTTCCACTTTCCAAGTGCTGGGTTTACAGGTGTGCACCACCACATACCACCCTGGTTTATGCAGTGCTGGAAATCAATCCCAGGGGTTCTTGTATGCCAGGCAAGCACTCTACTAACTGAGCTACATCCCCAGCACTTGCTTTGTTTAGGTCAGGTTTTGGGGTTTGGTTTTGCTTGAGACAGGGTCTCACTTTGTAGCACTGGCTGGCCAGGAGCTTGCTATGTGGACTAGGCTGGCCTCAAATTCAGAGATTCCCCTACCTCTGCCTCCAGAGTGCTGGGATTAAAGGCATATATCACCACACCTATCTTTTTTTGTTTTCTTTTAATATGGTGTTGAGGCTGGAATCCAGGACCTTATGTTTGCTAGGCAGACACACTACTATGGAGCTACAGCCTCAGCCCCATAATTATTATACCAATGATTCTTTCTTGCCCGTCTCCTCTTTGTCCTTCCTCTCTCCCTCCCTCCCTCTCCCATGTCTTGGATGATTGAAACAGTCTTACTACACACCCATGACTGGCCTAGTACTCATTATGTAGCCCAGAATGACCTGAAACCCACAGCAATCCTCCTGCCTCAGTCTCCCAATTACTGGAATTACAGCTGTGTATCACCACACCAGTCTCCAATAATTCTCTTAAACTGGTAGAAAAAAATGCAGGCAAAATTTCCAAATGAAGCCAAGGTGTCTTGACCCTGCCCGCCCCCCCCCCCAATGAATCAGGCTGTGGCATTGTCTTTCTCTGACACAATTTTGTCAGGGACAAATTCACAGGATTTATCTGATCCCCACTTTGTTCAAGCAAATCATTTTTCCAATCTGTTTTCAGAAACAACAACTGCGAAATGACTTACTCTTCCTAACGCTTTGGCGACAGGAAGTAAATTAGACAAACTGCAAAGGTGCGTTCCAAATTTCATGTTATATTTAAAAAACAAAACAAAGCTGGGTGTGGTGGCACATGCCTTTAATCCCAGCACTTGGGAGGCAGAGGCAGGCGGATCTCTGTGAATTCCAGGCCAGCCTGGTCTACAGAGCAAGTTCTAGGACAGCTGGAGCTACAGGGAGACCCTGTCTCAAAAAGACCAAAAAAAAAAAAAAAAAAAAAACCCAAGTGCAATAATCTTTCTCAATGATTCCAAGTATCAACTGGGACAGGGGGCAGAGAGCCAAACTGGAGAGTAAGTAATTTGGGAGACAAGTCTGCGGTTACCCAGCAGCGGGGCAGGCAAATACTGACATAGAGCAGTGTCACAGCCAAGGTGGCCATTACCTGGAGACACCCACTTCCACACAAACACTCAGCGTGCACTCCGTCTTCATTTTCTTTTCTTTTTTTTTTTCCGATTTGTGTTGCTTTTTGTTGTTGTTTTAAAACAGGGTCTCCTCCCCCTCCAGATGGACTTGAACCAGTGTCCAGTCTACAAAGAGGAGGGTCAACTCAAAGGAAACATCTCATCCATGCTTCCAAATGAAGTCAGAGAGAGAGAGAGAGAGAGAGAGAGAGAGAGAGAGAGACCCAGTGTCCATCTGTTCTGCATGTGGGCATACATATACTCCCACACATATGTACATATGCATCCCCCCCCCCAAGCACATATTCACAAACACAGGGCCAACTGTATGGTCTTAAACACCCAAAAGGAAAGTATAACCAAAGAGCTAAGTCATCAGTATACTTCTTTAAGAGTTCAAGAGATTACACTTCCCAGATATTAGGCTTAAATCTATATAAAAAGTTATTTAATTATTTTTCATTGATGATTTTGTTCCTAACCAGAAAGTCCTGCTCAGATGTAAGACTTCAAATCTTGGTCTCCAGTACTGTAGTGCCCAGTGTAGTGTAGCTAAGGGAATCAACCAGCTGTTGTTCTAAAATGATGGATACGTTTGGTTTCTCCCCCTATCTAGAAGCCTTTGTGAGGGAACTCACACTGATTCTAACCACTCCAACAGCTATTAAAATACCTGAAAGCAAATCCTGAATCCATCACTCTAGAGTCCAGCTTTGGAAGACAAAAGAAAAATGAGGAGGAATAAATAGAGGGTTGCTTTTGGAAGCCCTTATCAAAAAGCCTTCCAATGGATTCTCATATGAACATATAAAAACTGCCCTGTTCTGACTTTTTTCTAGTTCCCTGTCTAGAACCCTCTTAGAGACAAAAGTTATGCAATTTGGGAGTCTTTTAGATAGACCCACTGAAGGGGTACTCCAATTGCCTCACCCTGCGTCCCTGTTTAGCAGAAGCCAGAGCGGTCTGCGTCCCGATTCCCTGTCGGGAATCTGGGTAACCCCTTCAAACGATGGCGTGATAAGAATAGGAGGTAGGAACTGGCAGGCAGTTACCGTAAAAAGACCCCAAAAAATAGTAGCCAGTTTCTTGGCTAAAAGTCAAAATGTCCTTGGGACTCTTAGCAACATACTCTTGTTCCAAAGTCCAAAAATGTCAAAAGTATTTTGGAGCTTGTATCTAATCCTTCAAAGATTTTAGGGTTACCTCTTCAGAGGGGGAAATGTTGGAGGGGAGGGAGTGGGCATGGATTTGATCAAAACACCTTGTATGCATGTATGAAATTCTCAATAAATTATTTATTTAAAAACAACAAAACATGCCGGGCGTGCTGGCGTAGTCCCAGCACTCCACTCGGGAGGTAGAGGCAGGTGGATCTTTGTGAGTTCAAGGCCAGCCTGGTCTACAAAGTGAGTTCCAGGACAGCTGGGGCTACAGAGAGACCCTGTCTCAAAAAGACCAACAAAACAGGTCTCCTGTAGCCCAGACTAGCCTCCAACTCCTGTGTAGCTGAGGATAACCTTGAACTTATGATCCTCAGGCATCCACCTTCTCGGTGCTGGGATACAGGCATTCAGCACTAGGGATCAATCCTAGGACCTTGTGCATGATGCTTATGCAAGTACTGTACTAACTGAGCTACATCTGCAGCCTGTGAAGGTGGTTTTTGATCCAGTCCCCAGCGTTGGAGCTATCCTGACTGACACAGCTAGAAAAAATTTCTTGCTGGGCTTGTCCAAACTGTAGATTTGTGACCAACATAAATGGTAGTATGTATGGGTCTGGGGATAAAAACCAGGGCCTTCTGTACATAACCATGTGCTCCACCCCTGAGTTGCATCCCCAGCTGGTCTCATTGTTGGCATAATTTGTGATACCAGATAAGCAGGACATGGGGTGATAAGAGGCTGCTGGTAGGAGTTGAGGGCAGCCCAGAGTGTTTGAGGTACACATAAGGAGGGTGGGGAATGAGGATATGGTTGAAGATAGATTGGAAAAGGGATTCTGGAAAGGGCACGGTGGCACATGCCTATGATGCCAGCACTCAGGAGGCTGAGACAGGAGGACCTTAAGTCCAAGGCCAGCCGGTACCACATAGTGAGACCCAGTCTCAAAAAAAACACAAAAAACAAAAAACATAAGGCCAATGAGATAGCTCAGTAGGTAAAGGCACTTGCTGTCAAGCCTAATGACTCAAGTTCAGTCCCCAGGACCCACATGGTAGAAGGAGAGAACCAATTCCTGCAAGCTGTTCTCTACCTCCACATGAACACTGTGGCATGCCTATGTGCCCATACAGACATACACACAAAATAAATGTAAGACAAAACAGTGATAACAAAACATATCATTGACCTTGATGGCTGTGAATATGGCTGAGAGAGTACTTGCCTAGCATGCACAAGGCCTTGAGTTCAGTCCCCAGCACAGTAACAAACAACAGGACACTGGCACAGTCCAAAGCTCACCCTTCATACTTATACCTGCATGAGTGGTGAGTGTGCAGTTTTTATACCTGGGTAGTTTCAAGTCACCAGTATCCCAGCACCCTAGATAAGATGCGGAACTGTTGGTTATCAGCCACACTCCTGGTATGTTTAGTGTGATTGCAACCTAGAGTTGCTGCAGTAGAACAGCCGGAAGGAGAAATAAACCAAGGCCACATCCTGGAAGACTTCCTCATGTGAAGGAGCCCAAACTGTGCACCGAAAGCTTTTAACAGCAGTTTGAGGGTTGAAATGGCAAAGACTAGAAAGAGGCAACTGGGTGCTTTGAATTCATGTCAGCTATATAGGGAGTTTGATGCCAGCTTCAGCTGCATGAAACCATGTCTCAAAATAAAAAGCAAAAGGGCTGGAGAGGTGGCTCAGAGGTTAAAAGTACTGACTGTTCTTGCAGAGGACCCAGGTTCAGTTCCCAGCACCCACATGGCAGCTAACCACCATAATTCCAGTTCCAGGGGATCCGTTGCCTTCTTCTGACCTCTGTGGGCATTGCACAACATGGGTGCACTTACACACATGCAGGCAATACACTCATACACATAAAATAAAAAATAAAAAGCAAATAAATAAATTTAAAAATTGTGTTCACCTACATGCCCAGCATTTGATTCAGGTTATCAACTGATACCAACTGAGATCTTAACTGAGGTGTATGCTCAGGGCTTCCTCATGATATGGCCGCTAAGTGCCAAGGGCAAGTGTCGTAACAGAAAAAGAACCAAGTAAAGGCCCAACCTCAGAAACCTTGCAGTGCTAGTTGCACCACAACCTATCCATCAAGGTCATCACGAGAGTCTTTCAAAGTTCAGTCAAAGCATTTGACCAGAAATATTCTCTCTCCAGCACTACACAGTGAGATAGTCTTCAATAATTAAATAAATAGATAAATAAATCCACCATAGGCCAGTGTTTCTGAATGTTCCACACTGTCCCAGCAGCACAGCTTGTCCCTCTCTGCTACATCATACCTTCTACCTTCTGCCTAAAAACTCAAGATCTAACTCCATAGGCTAGAATTCAACTCCCTCTCATGTGGCCCCACTCCAACCTTCACTGTACCTATCTCTACCCACTGTTCCACTGTCATTTCCAAAGACGCCTTGTAGTCAATCACACTCTCTTGGATCACCTTCCTACCTTTCAAAGGCCAGCCAACCCCAGCCTCCACATGGTCCCTCCATTTTGCTGCATGTCTTTCCTGATGCTTTCCATTGCATTTTCCCCCATTCCTTCCTTTATTCCTGGGCTATACCACATACCTGCAGGTGTCATCAATCAGATTCTCTAAAGAATGGTAAGAGGGGCTGGAGAAGCAGCTTAGCAGTTGAGAGCACTGGCTGCTCTTACAGAGGACCTAGGCTTGATTCCCAACACCCACCACATGGCTGCTAACAACCATCTTTAACTCCAGTTCCAGGGGAATACAATATCCTCTTCTGGCCTCCATAGACATTGCACAACACAGGTGCACTTACATACATGCAAGCAATATACTCATACATACAAAAATTAAAATTAAAAAAAATTTTTAAAAAAGAAAAGAATAGCTGGGCATGGTAGCCCATGCCTTTAGTCCCAGCACTCGGGAGCCAGAGGCAGGAAGATCTCTGTGAGTTCAAGGCCAACCTGGTCTACATAGTGAGTTCCAGGCCACCTGGGGCTGTAAGGAGACCACATCTCAAAAAAACCAATAATCACTAATTAGGGAAATGCAAATTAAAACCACTTTAATATTTCACCTTACCCCAGTCAGACTGGCTAAGATCAAGAAAACAAATGATACCAAATGTTGGAGAGGATGTGGGGAAAGGGGAACACTCATCCACTGCTGGTGGGGCTGCAAACTGATTCAACCCCTATGGAAAGCAGTGTGGAGAACTCTTTAAAAACTACAAATGAAACCTACCATTTACCCAGTTATACCACTCCTTGGCATATACCCAAAAACTCATCCTATTGCAGAGACAGTTGTACATCCATATTTGTTGCTGCTCTTTTCACAATAGCTAAGA
>NW_008329127.1:602070-625733 GCF_000622305.1 Nannospalax galili | reverse complement strand
AATTTTTTTTTAAAAAACCCCACATGCAAAAAAAAAAAAAAAAAAAAAAGACCAATAAAAGAAAAGAACAGAGATTATTTTGTTCGAATCCCTTCACGTGTAGTGAGGAAACCAGCCTCCAGTGACTACACGCACATGTGGCCAGTGTTCATTAACAGTAGAGGGAATAGAATCCACACTCCTTCTCTTCCCATAGCGTCAAGCTACCTCTACTTAACTATTAAATGTAGTCCAGAAAAAAGACCAATAAAAGAAAAGAACAGAGATTATTTTGTTCGAATCCCTTCACGTGTAGTGAGGAAACCAGCCTCCAGTGACTACACGCACATGTGGCCAGTGTTCATTAACAGTAGAGGGAATAGAATCCACACTCCTTCTCTTCCCATAGCGTCAAGCTACCTCTACTTAACTATTAAATGTAGTCCAGCCAAGCATGGTGGCAGACACCTGCAATTCTAGGACTTGGGAGGCTGAGGCAGGAGGATGAGTTCAAGACCAGCCTTAAACTTGGCAAGTTCAAAGTAAACCTGGACTACATGAGACTACCTTAAAAAAAATAAATAAATGTGTTACTTTTGCTGTCCCCAGCATGAAGCAATGTCAGGATGGACAATGACCATATTTCATGTCATTTGTGTCCTTAAATCACCTAAAAGTATCTTCCAGCCCCAACCCCTCCTTACTACTAAGGCCTGTGATTGTAGATTCTCTCATTACATAGTCTAGTATGGGCTAGACCTCAAGGCAATCATCCTGCCTCAGTCTCCTGAGTGCTGAAATTATAGGTTTGTGCCACTATACCAGACTGAAAGTACTAGGTTTATAGGCATCAGCAACCACAGTTTATTTTAAATCTGTCTGTCGCTATATGTGTTTATTTGTTTGTTTGTTTGTTTATTTATTTATTTATTTAAGACAGAGCCTCTCATTGGGTAGTCTAGGTTGGCCTTGAACTCACAATCCTGCTACCTCAGCCTCCAGAGTGCTGGGATTGCAGCAGGTATGTGCCTCCTCTCTGACATAGTTTCTTATGAATAAAATATTTTAAGGCTTGAAATGTAGCCCAGTGGTACAGTGTTTGCTTGTGTAGTAGACATAAGGCCCTGGGTTTGATCTCCAGCACTGAAGAAGAAAAAGAAGAAAAAAAAGAATGAAATGTCTGTCCCTTTCAAATTCAGAAGAGCCCCTATGAGGTTTCTTCCCTGTGAGAGTTCACTGGGCAGGCTGGGGGTATAACTCAGCTGGTAGGGTGTATGCCTTGCACACAGGAAGCCCTGGGTTTGATCCCTAACATCCCATAGACCAGGGTAGTAGCACACACCTATAATCCTACCATTCAGAAAGTAGAGGCAGGAAGGATCAGGAGATCAGGCTTTTCTTTGATTATGTGGCACTTGGTTAAAGAGCAAGTTTGAAGCCAGCCTGGGCTACATTAGGCCTTGTCTCAAAAAAAAGTACATTTGGCAAACCAAAATAGAGATAGATAATATCCCTGAAAAACCCCAGAAACATGCTCCATTTTCTGCTTGGACCTAACTGTCGTCCCACCATAAATTGAAACAGCGACACTTGCTCTAATTTTATCTCAACGTTGCAGGGCGATTGTAGCCCAGGGTTGGCTTGGTTCATCTATTTCCTAGTCCATTAATCCATTGCTCTTCTGTCTCAGCTGTGAGGGCATTCTTTCAGATGGAACATGCACAGGCTGCTAGCTCCTTCACACAGCTCTGGGAAAAAAAGAAAGAAAAAGCAAATACAGCTTCTCATAGACGCTTTCTTTGCTCCTGTAGTCTCTGAGCCCCCTTACAGGTCTGGCAGCACCCAGCAGTTATTTTGCTAATGTCCCATTATAGGATACAACACAGCTCTCCTCTGCAGACAGGCTCATCTTTCTACGAGACTATTCCTTTCTTGGCTTAATGGATCCTGTCAGAGGCAGGATGTGGCTTCTGCCATCACAGACAAAAAAAAAAAAAAAACAGGGATAATGGCTACCGTGATCAGGGCATCCTGCCAACCTATCGGCACTGGAGTTTGATAGAGAGGAAGAAAGAGGAAAGCCATAGAAAGTTCTGAACGCTGAATAACTTTTGAGAGGGACTCGGATGCATAATTACAGGAGCCACTTGCAAAAGTTAATTAAAACTTGGGCAGAAACGAACACCCAGAAACAAGTGTCATTCATCAACTTAAAACGCCAACTAAGGTAAGCACTGCCACAAACTGAGGGTGGGGGGTGGGGGGTGATCTCTCTAGATATCAAGCAAATCAAATTACCCTGAAGGCCCTGCCAGACACGCGCATTAATCTTTGGTTATCCCAGCCGCACACCTGTACAAAGGAGAGCCTAGCTACTCAAAAAAGAAACACACACACACACACAGAGAGAGAGAGAGAGAGAGAGAGAGAGAGACAGAGACAGAGACAGAGACAGAGACAGAGAGATCGATCCAGCTGCCAGAGTGGGCACGCAGGAGGGAAGTAGTGGAGGCAGGCAGTCCACACAGAGCCCAATCCCGAAGTGGCTAAGTGCACCCACAGCTCCTCCAGGCCAGGTTAAGGCAGGAGGAGCAGGTTGGATTCCACTGGGCAGCTGACTCTCTTCCTTTGCTCCCTTTTTTCTTTCTGGAGTCCTGACAGTGGCCAAACCAGTTCCCTAGGAGAGAGAAAGCCTCCAGATAAAGACGAGGCAAGTTCAGAGGCTGACTGGGAGAGAAGCAGGTTGAACCTCCAGACCCACTCTCCAGATATTTTGTGCCTAGGGGGAGGGACCTGGGGTGGTGTGGGGACAAAGAGAGGCACTGACTGTTTCCTGTGGGGCTCAGGCTTCATACCCACACCCACAAGATGTCCCCAGGGCTGGTCACACACAGGCGATTAGGAAACAGCTCCAACAGCTCTGGCCAGCCCGGCTGGGAGCTATTTGCACTTGATGAGCAACTTCAAGTGGGAACCATCTGAGTGTGTGAAAGCCAGAATGCATTTAGAGAGAACAAATGATTTATTATAGGGGCCTCCAGAAAGTCTCACTCAAAAAGGGAGGGAGCCTTTTCCCCTACCCCCTTATCATTAAAAACTTAAAAGCAAGAGGATCCATTTGGTATCTTAAGTCAGCCTGGGAGTCACAGCTAATCAAGCAGCCAACTCCACTCCTCTAGCCCATCTCTGAGTACAACAATGTGTAAAAACTAGCAAAATGGACTGCAGACCAGTTTGATGTTAAACAAAAAGGTGCAGGGGGAATGGACTCCCAAACTCTGTAAAAACCATATCTCTGTTTAACTGTCCCATGTCCTTCTTGTAGAACAAATTTAAGGCACACTCACCCGAACTCTCCCCCAGGGAAACTTAAATAATAACTCTCATTTCAGACACTGAGGCCCAAGTACAGTACTTCCCTGCAAAACAGAACCTCTACCTCTCCTTTTCTGAATTACTTGCTCTGATTAAGCATAACCTTGCTAACAAAACACCACTGTCTTATGAACAGTTGCTAGAAGATGCTCTACCAAGACCTCTGGACTTACCAACTCACTTTCTCCTTGTAGCCACCTATGAGATCCAGATTATTCTCTCACCTTCAAGAAGAAAAGGTTGAGTCTTGTGCAAAGTGTGCCCAGCCTTCAGACTTGGGCTGGAGAGATGCTCAGCAGCTAAGAGCACTGACTTCATAGTACCCATGCTGGGTGCCTGACAACTGCCTAGAACTGCAGCCCCAGGGGATCTGACACCTCTGGCCTCCTCTGGTGTCTGCACATACCCACAGACACACATACAATTTAAAATAAAAGTAAATCTTTTTTTTTTTTTTTTTTTTTTTAATTCCAGGGGCTGGAGACATGTCTCAGTGATTAAGAGCATTGGCTGCTCTTGCAGAGGACCCGGGTTTGGTTCCCAGCACCCATATGATGGCTGTCTATAATTCTAGTTCCAAGGAATCCAACGCCCTCTTCTGATCTCTACAGGCATTGTACAACATGGGTACACATGCAGGCATTGTACAATACGGGTATACATACAGGTATAACACTCATAAACGTAAAATAATGAAATGTTTTTTCAATTAAAAATATAAACATTACAAGATTTTTTTGCATATATATTATCTGCTTCCCCTGGATGATAATAGAGTTCAGGACCTGTTACTCCAAATATGCTACCTTGTCCTTAGATAAAGCAGCAGGAACAAGGAACACTCCTATCTTCCCCATCCTTCTGCCCTGAAGCAGGTCATAAAACTCTCTCATGAAAGATGGTTTCCTGATACCCTGAGGACAGGAGTGTCCTTGATTCTGAAGACCCAGGAACTCCTAGGAGAATTGAAGCTCAGGGTCCTAAGAACCCTTAATCCTGACTAAGCACCCCGCACTTATTAGTTATGACCTTCTGATGGACCATACTTCCCTAAGACAGCCCATTCTCTATCAGACCTAAGTGTGAAGATTCACAGGTGTGCTTGATTCCTGTAGTCTCCATTTTGGAAGTTCTCCTGCCATAAACACTTATATTAAGCACATGGGTTACACTTTTCTCTTGTTAGTCTAGCTTTTGTTCTGGGGACCCCAGCTATGAACCTAGTAATAAATGAGAAAAGATGAACTATTGACCCTCGTAGTAATAAGTCACTTCTCAAGCAAAACAAATCTTCAAAAATAAAAAATGTACATGAGCAAAATGTTAAAATTGGTGACATCTGAATGATAGTATTCTCTCTGCTCTTCCTTACCAGGAGGGACAACACTTTAATCGACACCAGAGTGTGGCTTTGGATACACAAATTTAGGGCTGAGTATTGTGGTGCAGGCCTGTAATCCCAGTTATTTGGGAGGCTGAGGCACAAGGGTTGCAAATTCAAGGCCATCTTGGGCTACAGAGTAAGTTCCAGATCAGCCTAGGCAATTTGGTGAGCCCCATTCACCAAAAAGTAAAAACAAAGAAAAGACATTCTCTGACCCCTGAGTCCCAAACACGTTTCCAACTAAATGCAAGAACACCGCCTGAATTACTTTGTTGTGCTCAGAGCTTGCGTCCGGAAGCCTGAGAAATGAGGTGGCTTGGGAGCCAGGAAGAACCAATTTGAATTCTTGCTCTGCCACTTGCTAGGTGAGTCACTCTGGGTACTTAATCTCTCAGACTTGGTTTCCCTGTCTGTAACATGGTACTGGGATGCCTACTTCACCGGACTGCCTTGAGAGTCCATACCTCGTGCAGAACCTGCTTGGTTTATTGGACAAATACACTATACGAGCGTGTTCTGTCTATATTTACAGCAGCACCTCCCCTCCTGCCTTCTCACACCAATTGTTAGCCTATAAAATTCATGCTCAAATGGATCTTTTCTGGCACTATTTTAAGGACTGTGGCAATTACGAAATGCCCAGAGATATTCCCTGTAATTTAGAGCTGCAGCCTGAGACCATCTTCAGATAAAGTTACCATGCAAAGAATAAATGTAGGTTGTATGACCAATTAAATATATGCACTTAATAATATCATATGCCTTATGTCACTCAATTACTCAGAGTCTCCTATGGTTGGCATTATCCCCATAGTACAGAAAGGTTCAACAACCAGGGTTAGTGAGATGGCTCAGCAGGTAAAAGCGCTTGCCACATGAGCCTGATGACCTGAATGCAATTGCTATGAATCCACATAAAGGTAGAAGGAGAGCACCAACTCCACAAAATAGTGCTCTGACCTCCACATGTACCCATGTGTGTCCATGTGCACGTGTATACATACAATAATAAGAGTAAAAATAATTTTTAACTTTTTTTTTCTGAGACAAGGTCTTACCATGTAGCCATGACTGACCCAGAACTCACAGAGATCTGCCTCTCTGCTTCTAATGCCAGAGTACACTTGATTTTTTTTTTTTTTTTTTTCTTAAAAAGAAAAGTTCAGGGGCTAGAGAGATGACTCAGTAGTTAAGAGCACTGGGCTGCTCTTCTAGAAGGCCAGAATTTGAATCCCAGTATCCACATGGCAGCTAACAACCATCTGTAACTCCAGTTCCAAGGGATCTGACACCCTCTCCTGTCCTCCAAAGGCACTGCACAACACAAGTGCACTTACATATAGACAAGCAATACACTCATATACATATAATAAATGTTTTAAAAAGAAAAGTTCAACCTAGGGCATGGTGATACATGCCTTTACACCCAGCACCCAGAAATTTCTGGGAAATTGAGGCCAACCTGCTCCTCATAGCATGAGTTCCAGGCCATCTGGGGCCTCTTTTTCAAAAAAAAAAAAAAGAAAAGAAAAGAAGAAAAAGAAAGAAAGAAAGAGAAAGAAAGAAAGAAAGAAAGAAAGAAAGAAAGAAAGAAAGAAAATTTAATATCCTCCATGAACCAATAATTGGCATAATTGAGATGCAGTCCAGACCTCACTGATGTCAAAGTCCCATTTTTTACGGATCATTTCTTATTGCTGCTTATTTTCATAACAAACTAAGATACAGCAATTGTGAGCCACCCAACATGGGTGCTGGGATCCTAACTCCAAGCGTTACAGGAGAGCAGCAAGTGTTCTTTACCACTGAGCCATTTCTCCAACCCCAGATACAGAAATTGGAAGAACAGCATCCAGAACATTATTTAAGTCTGGACAATTTCAGGGATATTTGTCAGCAGTTTACAATCTATGAATGAGAGATTATGAATATAACTGTTAAGCTGTAATTTCTCTGTCTTTCTTTTTCCATTTCTCTCTCTGTCTTCCTTCTTCCCCAACCCATCATAGTATTCTTCTAGATATAAAGATGGAGTTGAAGTCCAAGACAGTGGTTCAAATTTTTTCTTCTATTTAATATACTAGGTGGAAAGGGGAAAAGAGAAAGGAGAAAAATAACAAAGAAATACCCCTTATCCACAAGAGTTTACCCTTTAGAGCCAGGCTTGGTGCTGCATTCCTATAACCCCAGCTCTTAGAAGGTATAGGCAGAAGGATCAAAAGTTCAAGGCTAGCCTCAATACATATCAGCTTTGAAGCCTGGGCAACAGAAGACCCTATCTCAAAAAAATAAAATAAAACAGAGGAGTAAAAAGTATATACTCTTTGGGATTGAACTAAAAATATAAATATTTACCCTAAAATAAAAGTCATGGTCCAATGTTTCTAATAGTCCTTTAACCAGAATTCCCAAACCAGTGTGCCAAGATCATATAGGTCACTGAAACCAGTGTGCCAAGATCATATAGGTCACTGAAAGGATACTGATCCTTCAAACCTCAAAGCCTAAGCCAGTGTGGTCAGTGTCCCCAGAGGAGTTGCCAGTAGTCATTACAAGAAAGATTAGGAAGCTCTGTTTATCCCAAATAGAGAAAGGGGCAACCACTGAACACAGAAACCGAGTAATACAAATATGATTTGAAAGATTCTCCAAAGACCCAAGGTGTCTGAAGAGGTCACTGACATTCCTCCTCTAGGAAAAAAAGGGAAGAGGCGAATACAAAATCTAGACCTGGAACTGTCACTCACCTCCTTGTATGTCCCTTCCCTTCTTAGAGGGACATTCATTCTAAAGGACTTCATTCTAAAGTCCCCTCCATTCTAATTTCCTGATTAGAAAATGGTTCCATGTGAAGAGGCAAATCCAAGAAAGAGCCACGGCAGCATTCACAGCATGAGTCTGCTGTCCTTGTGTTTTGGTGCTGGAGGACTAACCCAGGGCTTCACACACTAAACACAGCAATCTACCATGGACCCACACTCCTGACCTCTCTTTGCATTTTACAGTGATTCAGCGGACATCTAGCTGTCTTGATGGAACCTCAGATTTGCCAAAGTGTGAGGCAAAGTCTGTCTTGTGGTGACTATTGTGGGTGAGGCCTGATTCTCAGCTGTCCGAGCAATGCACTGTATATCCTGCAACCCCTGTTTACCAAGCTGATGTTCACAGCACACAACCATTCTTGCTCATTTGGTTAGTCTCAGACCCTTCCTGGAAACTGTGGTATCCTCATCTCTTCTGGACCAAGCCTCAGGCCTTTCCAGGGTGGACCAGGCTCAGGCTATGACTTGCTTTTTTGTCTTCAGTAGGGGACCTCTATTATTTGAACAGCCATTGCTCCAACAAGCAAGTAGTTTCCTAACTCTCTTGACTTCAGCTTCCTCTTCTGTAAATAATAATAATAACACCCACACCAAAAAGGCAGTCAGGGAAATTAAGAGAAAACTTATGCCAGGTATGGTGGCACAGGCATTTATGGGAGGCAGAGGCAGGTGGATCTCTGTGAGATAGAGGCCAACCTGGTACATAATGAGTTCCAGGCTGGCTGGGGCTACAAGGAGACCTGTCTCAAAAAGACAAAAACAAAATAAAAGACAAAACCCTAATCAATCAGATCCTTTCCTTTCTAGCTTTGCTAGTACCTGATGAATAAATATTGACAAGGTCTCAATTCAAGATCACAAACTCTTCCTGGAATGGGCTGGTAGACAGAAATAAGGCATTTCAGTAAGAGAGGAACTGAGCTAAACATGAAACTACTAACCCTGTAGCTTTTAGGCAAATGGGGACTCAAGAATGTGAATTTAACTCTTTTTTAGGACAGGGTCCCATGTAACCCAAATATTTCATCCTGGCCACCTGAACTTGCTATGTGGTAGAAATAAGACCTGGGGTCCAAGGACTGCAACACCACACACACACAAAAACAAAACCACACAGACATGTCAAAAGTACCTTGACAAGGCAGCTCTTCCTTTTGCAAAGGGGTTCACTGCATGGTCATTCAGATGGAGCAAACACACCCGAGCCAGAAGTTTGATAGGTTTTTATCCATAACACAAGAGTATTGTATCTTTTCCCATTGGCTGGGGTCCAACCTCACCATCTTTCAAGGCTGGTTATTTTTTTAAAAATTGGTGCAATACATACATATACAAAAAATAAAAATAAATAAATAAAATTAAAAAAAAAAGAATTGGTACAAATTAACTATTCTTGAAGAAGACCTAGGTTTGAATCCCAGCACCCACATGGCAGCTAACAACTGACCATAACTCCAGTTCCAGGGGATCCAATGCCCTCTTCTGTTGTCCAAGGGCACTACACAACATGGGTGACCTTACACAAATGCAGGCATAACACTCATACACATAAAATAAAAATAAATAAATCAAGGCCTTCAATCTCAGCACTTGGGAGGCAGAGGCAGGCAGATCTCTTGTGAGTTCAAGGCCAGCCTGATTTACAAAGCAAGTTCCAGGCCAGTTTGGGCTACAGGGAGACCCTGTCTCAAAAAGACCAATAGGTAGGTAGGTAGGTAGTTAGATAGATAGATAGATAGATAGATAGATAGATAGATAGATAGATAGATAGATAGATAGATAGATAGATAGATAGATAGATAGATAGATAGATAGATAGATAGATAGATAGATAGATAGATAGATAGATAGATAGATAGATAGATAGATAGATAGATAGATAGATAGATAGATAGATAGATAGATAGATAGATAGATAGATAGATAGATAGATAGATAGATAGATAGATAGATAGATAGATAGATAGATAGATAGATAGATAGTTGGTGCAAAGGAAATGAAGAAGGGGGAAGGAGTGGGCAGCCCTGGGCCATCAAGTTCAAGTTCCAGGGATGCAGCAGGGCCTTTGCATAAACAGAATTTTTGCAAGGTGGGGGTAGGGGATTGTAGCAAAACAGCATTACAAAGGTCACATTCCTGTGATCATTGTTTTGATAAGAAAAATTTGAATTTTTTGTGATAAATATTTCCCTCATATATAGCAAAGGATGACATTGAACTTTTGAGCCTCCTGCCTCCACCTCCCAAGTGCTGGGATTAAAGGCATGCACCATCACACTCACAGAGTCTTGCTATGTTCTCTGGCTAGTTGTCTTGAACTCACTATGTCGCCCAGACTCACCTTGAATCTTCTTGCCTCTGCCTCCAAGAGGACGGGGATTATAGGAATCACCACCTGTGTTGGATAGCCTTAGTTGTCAATTTGACATGCCTGGGAAGAGGGGCCTGTTTTCCTGTTTTCTTGTTTCTTCTCTCCACACCAGTCTCCTGTTGGGCTCATTGTAACGCTTACTGTAGTCTATAAAATGAGGTGTTAGCCAATTCTAGAATCAAAATTAAGTCAACTAATTCTTTAAATTGTAATTTTGTCATTTGTTGCAACCCAGAAAAGTAGAAAAGCAGAAGTGAGTTTGGTGCCATCACTAATGAGAACACATAGTCACTAAAACTGGTAACTTGAACCCAGAAGGATGACGCACACCGGGGATCCCAGTACTCGGGGAACGGAGGCAGGAGGACTACTTCAAGTTTGAGACCAGCCTGGCAGACAGAGTGAGACCCTATTTCCAAAAAAACAAACCAAGGGATCGGTGAGCTGGTTCAGTGGGGAAGGGCGCTTGCCACTAAGACTGATGACCAAAGTTCAAAACCCAGGAGAGAAGCAACGACCCCTTCAAGTTGTCATCTAACTACTATACATACACCTTGGCATGCTGGAACCCTCACACATATACACATATAATCACACACAAAATAAATAACCAATAAGTCAATCAACCAGGTGTGCTAGTAACCCTAACCCTTAGGAAGCAGAGGCCGGAGGATCACTGAAAGTTTGAGGGCAGCCAGGGCTACGTAGCAAGACCCTGTCTCAAAAATCTGCAGCATCTAGTGGGAGCTTCCCATTGCATCAAAATATGGTGGAGGGTATCACAGGGCAAGACAAATAAAGTGTGCCAGCTAAGGTTTCTCTTCCTCTTGTCAAAAAGCTACCGACACGCTGGGCGTGGTGGCACACACCTTTAATCCCAGCACTCAGGAGATAGAGGCAGGCAGATATCTGTGAGTTCCAGGCCAACCTTATCTACAATGTGAGTTCCAGGCCAGCTGGGGCTACAGGGAGACCCTGTCTCAAAAAGACTGAAACATAACAAAACAAAACCAGTTATGGACCTATCACATTGGCTCCACCCTCATGATCTCATCTAATTCTAATTAACTCCCAAAGACCATTAATATGTGAATTTGGAGGTCAAGTGTCTAAAACCTGACTACCAAGGGACACATTTAAACCATAGCAAATCTATAGTTTCATTGGCCAGGACTTATCACCAACCCTCTTTAAGACATCAGTCTACTGGGCCTAATCAGTATGCATCAGTGGTATTTCCAAATGAAATCAGAAGATGTTACCAAAAGTAGAGGGAATTGGGCCAGTCAGATAACTCAGGCAATAAAGGCACTTGGCACTAAGCCTGACAACCTGAGTTTGATACATATGGGAGAAGGAGAGAATTGACTCGTGCAAGCTGTCCTCTGACCTTTGCATGTGCACTGTGGCACGCACCCAAAATACATAAATGTAATTTTTTTTTTTTTGAGACAGGGTCTTACTATGTATCCCTAGCTGACCTGGAACTCGCTATGTAGGCCAGGTTGGCCTGGATCTCACAGAGATCCTCTGCCTGCTGAGTGCTGGGATTAAAGGTCTATGTATCACACCCAGTCAAATATATATTTTTTTAATTTTTTTGAAGTAGAAAAAATAGGCCTAGGTGACCCAAAATAATAAATGCCTACCATATTCTCTTTCTCTACAAGGTTTCTATTCTCTTCTACCCTGACTGATCAAGACCCCAATCATCAAACAGGATATGGTAGCTATCACCTGTAATCCCAGGACTTTAGAGGGAGAGGCAAGAGGATCAGGTGTTCAAGGTCATCCTCAGCTAAGCAACAAGTATGAGACCATCCTGGGCTACATGAGACCCTATCTCAGAAAAAAAGAAAGAACACACTCCAGGCCAAATTTAATTTGGGGGGAGGCAGAGTTATTTATTTTTATTTTATGTGTGTGAGCGTTTTGCCAGTATGTAAGTCCATCACATGTGTGAAATGCCCAAGAGGCCAAAAGCAGGTGTTGGATCCCCTGGAACTAGAATTATGGACTGTTGTTAGCAGCTATGTGGGTGCTGGGAACTGAACCCCAGTCCTCTGCAGGAGCAGCCAGTGTTCTTAAGTGCTGAGCCATCTCTCCAGCCACTCAAAGCCAAAATTAAACTCTACATCTTCCAAAAAATTTGTGCCAACACTTTCTCCACCATCACCATAGCAATTTGGTTTTTTTCTCTCATGCCACAGTTTATTTTCAGGATTTGTGAATTTGGATTTCATCCCCCCATCACATAAGAACTATTTAAAGATCAGAGTCAATCCTGCTGCAAGTTGACACAGTAAATTGATTCATGCATTCATTTAACTGATATTGAGTATCTCTGTGCACCGAGTCTAGCCAAGTGCAGCACACACTGCATACTAGAGAGTGGTGTACAGTGATGAGCAAGATAGACACACTCCCTGCCTTTGTCAGACTTGACGTTTGATGGGTGCATAAACCATGAAACAACCAATAACAGCCTGGGTAGTTAGCACTCTCATAAGAAAAGGATGGAAGAATATAAGAGCACAAAGGGGAATGGGACTGGAGAGATGGCTCAGTGGTTAAGAGCACTGGCTGCTCTTGCAGAGGACCAGGGTTCAGTTACCAGTACCCACATAGCAGCTAACGACCTCTGTAACTCCAGTTCCAGAGTATCCAACACCCTTTTCTGGCCTCCATTGGTATTGCACGATATGGGTGCACTTACACACATGCAGACAATATACTCATACACATAAAATAAAAGTAAATTTAAATAAATAAATCTTTTTAAAAGACTATGCTGGGGAAGGCTGGGCCTTGTGGTACACACCTTTAACCCCAGCACTTGGAAGGCAGAGGCAGGTGGATCTCTGTGAGTTTAAGGCCAGCCTGGTCTACATATGAGTTCCAGGCCAGCTGTGACTGCAGGGACACCCTGTCTCAAAAAGAACAAAAATAAAAATAAAGTGTATGTGGGGGAAAATCATATGAATTGAAAGATGAAAGGCAGGAAAGAAAACTCTATGGGGTTGTATTAAATATGAATGATTTAAATTACAAATTACCAAATGTACAAACAATGGTGAGCTTGTCCTAACGAGCAAAAGAGGAAGAATTGAAGGTTTTCCTCCCCTACTTTTGATTTTAGTTTGGGCTTTAGTTTATTTGTTTATTTGTTTGTTTTTTTTGAAACAAAGTCTCCTATAATCTAGGTTGACCTCAAACTTGTGTAGCTGAAGATGACCTTGAACTTCTGATCCTCTTTATCCTAGCTCCCAAGTGCTAGATCTATGAATCCCATGCCCCAGTTTATGTGATTCTGGGGAATTGAACTCAGGGCTTTGTGCACGCAAGTCAAGCACTCTACCAACTGAGATATATTCCCTGTCCTTGTTTTTTGGGTTTTTAGTTTAGTTTTGTTTTTTGGAGAGTATCTTAAGTAGCCCACAGGGGTATCAAACAAGTTAAGTAAGCAAAGATGATCTTGAATTCCTAATCTTCATGGTTACACCTCCAGAACGCTAGGATTACAGGCATTTGCCACTTCACTTGACTTCTCCTTTTTTTTTTTTTTTTTTTTGGCCTTTTTGAGACAGGGTCTCCCTGTAGCCCCAGCTGTCCTAGAACTTACTATGTAGACCAGGCTGGCCTTGAACTCACAGAGATCCACCTGCCTCTGCCTCCCGAGTGCCGGGATTAAAGGCGTGCGCCACCAGGCCTGGCCCGACTTCTACTTTTAAAAATTGATTATTGGGGCTGGAGAGATGGCTCATCGGTTAAGAGCACTGATTGCTCTTGCAGAGGACCCGGGTTCGATTCCCAGCACCCACATGGCAGCTACAACCGTCCTTAATTCCAGTTCCAGGAGAATCCGAAGCCCTCATCTGACCTCCGTCGCATTGCATGACACGGGTGCACTCACATACATGCAGACAATACACTCATACACATAAAATAAAAATAATAAATTTTTTTAATTGATTATTTTATCTGGGCATGATGGAGTATTCCTGTCATCCCAGCACTCAGGAGGCTGAAACAGGAGGATTGTAAATTCAAGGCCAGCATAGAAACCACAGCAAGACCCTGTGTCAACCAAATAAATAGCCAGACATGATGGTAGATGCCTGGGAGGCAGAGGCACATACATGGAGGAGGTCAGAGTACAACTTTCAGGAATCAGTTCTTTCCTTCCATCATGTGGGTTCTGGGGATTGAATTCAGGTCATCAGCTTGGCAGCAAGTACCTTTACCCACTGGGCCATCTCTCCAGCCCAAATTTAATGGGTTCTTGACACACAGTAATTGCACATCTTATGGGGTACACTGTGGCATTTCAGTACATGTATGCAATTTGAACTGATCAGCAGGGTGATTGGCATGTCTAGCATCTCGTCCATATTATAGATACACAGGACAGGAGTGTTAGATTTGTCTCTCTCACAAGATAGCACACAACTAGGAATATTTTATAAAACTCGGGAGGGAGGTGTGTAGCAAGGTTAGAAGCACGGGTCCCTATCAGGAGCAATCAAAAGTGCACTAGTGTCGGGCTGGAAGCCGTCCAGATACAGCAGCGTAAGCATTTTGCTAGTGAGCAGAATGTAGTGATTAGGGAGGAGGGGGAGTGGGAGGGGAAGAGTTGAAAAGAGGTTACAAATTGTGAAGAGAAATAACAGCATTTATTTCCAAATGATGATTCTTTATCTTTCCACCCCAGGCCTATTTGTTGACAAGCCATTCTGTCAAAATTTGTTGGTCAAGGAAAGAGAGTCCTCACGTTCACGCTGTACATTAGGCCTTGATCTTGTCTCTGTTGGAATTCGAGAGGCTCCCCCATAAGCAATCAGCCTCCTGATGGGCAAGAGGCACCTCTGGGAATGAGAATTTGACAAGGCTTGTCACAACTGTCAGGCAGTGGCAGAGCCTTTTTCATCCCCCTGTACCTACCATAGGAGGGGAAGGACTCTGAGAGCTGCGCCAGTTCTTCGAGGACAAGAGCTAAAACCACCAGAAACACTGCTCATGTATGAGCAGGGCACACACAGAAATCCACATTTTAAAAAAAAATTCTGGATGAATAAAACTGTTCAACACAGAGTCTATGTAGGAGCTGTGGGAACAGGCCATAGGGAACTCTATAGTTTCTTTTTCTCTCTCTCTTTCTCTCCTCCTCCATGACCAGGGAGTGGTGATTAAAGTTACCTGAAAAATCAACTGGGTGATAGTCATCCCTTTGGCAGATAAAAGTTTTTTGTGGACAGTCTTCTTCCCTGAGCACCACAGTGCAGAAACCTATAGGGCTAAAAATCAACCACAGCATGGATACAGCCACACCCTAAAAAGAAAAGCAGTCACTTGGTAGAGTGCTCACCTAACATGCAGGAAGTCCAGGGTTTGATTCCAGTATCCCATAAAACTGAGCATGATGGTACACACCTGTAATCCCAGCACTTGGGAAGTGGTGTCAGGAGGCTCAGAAAGAGGAAAAAGAAGGCCTGGGGAAAGAGAAAAGGGGAGAGATGTTGTCACGTGACCCACACACAGGTCCAGGAGCATCTGACAAGTGTGAAATTAGGGTGTGATCTCAAGCTGCAGACACATGTCTCTGTATTTTCTTCACACAGCTCCCAGCCCCTCCCACTACCCACATACATGCACCCCAATGCCAGGTAATCTGTCTTGAAGATGAACATGCTTTCTTCAAACATGCAGACCTGCCTTCCAAAACTCTGGTTTTGAGAGTGAAACCATCCCCGCTGATGTTTCTCAGCCTCTCTGGACCCTTTTAGAAAACAAATGAATTTATGAGAACTCTCCCCGCGAGAAATGCACAAACACTGCTGCCAGTGTGCCGTTTGCAGAGGCTCATAGATCCCCCGAAGAACTTTCATGTATTATGTTTTATGTATTTAAATGTGTGTGTGTGTGTGTGTGTGTGTGTGTGTGTGTGTGTATTAACACAGCAGTGTGGCAGTCAGAGAATAACTCATAAGAATCAGTTCTCTCCTTCCACCATGTAGGTCCCAAGGATGGAACTCAGGTGATCATCAAGCATGGTGGCAAGCCCCTTTACCCATTGAACCATGTTGCTCGTCCAGATTAAAAACTTCCGTTGTGAATACTTTAGTGTTTTGTTTTTGTTTTCGAATCACATTTACTAGAATTGTATTATAAGTCTTATAGTTCCATTGAGAACCTTTCTCGATTATGTTGTCCAAACTTAGTATTAGTGAATAAACTAGTAATATAGCATTAAGAAGTTATAAATTAGAAATGTTGAGATAAGCTAACCAGAAAGAAGGAAAAAAAAAAAAGGAAGGGAGGGAGGGAGGGAGGGAAGGGACAGCCAGGCATAGTGGCACACACTTGTAATCCCGGCAGCTCAGGGACTGAAGCAGGAAGAGTACCATGAGTTCGACACCAGCCTAAGCTACACGGTGGTAGAAGGCTAGCCTGGACTATATATTGAGACTCTGTCTCAAAAACAAAACAAAACAAAAAAAGTGGTATCTTCCTCACACAGATGGTTTCTACTCCAGACACAGTTTTGGGGAGTTTTACAGACAGGAGCTACCAATGAGCAGCTTGAAGCCATCCAGATACAGAGGGAAAGGAAGGTCCAGCTGGCTCACATAGCAGACCCCCTCATTCCATACTCACAAACATGTAGCCCATCCCAGAAACGGCACCACAAGACACAGCTGCATTTGGGCTTCTAATTACTTCACTGTCTAATTCATGCTAACACAGCAATTAGTGATAAGGCGCAAAACACTCATACACATTAGCCTGATGACATTTAATTACGACATTAGATGTACTGCACCTCCTGAGCTAGGTAGCTTAGCAAGTAACAAGAATCTACACAGCTGGCTCCTCGGAAAGACAATATAACAAAAGTAAAGGAAAGCCGTGAAACCCTCAGTTTGTCATTAAACAAAAATGTTATGATGGGTGTGTTTTTATGTGAAATATACCATTTTCAGGTGCTGACTAGAACTGCAGTCTCCCCAGCTCAGAAAATACAGTTGGGTCTTGGGTTTTGTGGTTGCTGCTGTTTGTTTTTTTGAGAGAGGTGACCTCACAGCTGACCTAGAGCTTTCTATGTAGACCAGGCTGGACCATCTCACAGAGATCCACCTGAGTGCTGGGAACAAAGGCGAGTGCCACCATCCCTGTCCTTGTTGGTTTTTAAAGCAGGGAGAGAAGCGGGTCCTGGTGGTGCTCACCTTTGATCCCAGGATGAGTCGGGAAAATGAGTGCAAAGCCAGCCTGGGCTATATAGCAAGATTCTGTGGCTCTGTGGAAAGAAAAAAAGGAAGGAGAGAATGAGGAAAGGGAGGGAGGGAGGGAGGGAGGAAAAGGAGGGAGGGAGGGAGGGAAAGAGGAAGGAAGAAGGAAGGAAGGAAGGAAGGAAGGAAGGAAGGAAGGAAGGAAGGAAGCTTGGACCTTGATTATCGCTTGCATGGTATGTATTCAACTTCATTTTCAGCATCTAGAAATCCTCAGAAGATATAGAGGAAATGCGACATTTTCTACAGGAATGGTCCATGAGCTGTGCCATTCACTATTGGTTTATGTGGGCCCTGTTCATGAGACATGATTAATAGCTCAGCAGCTCTGCCAAAAAGCACATAAATCTGGCCATCCACTGTGTAATTGACATGCTGCTTGTCTCGCAGATATCAACGGGCACTTGCTTATCGCTGTCCAATCCCCAAGGGGGTATGCGCAGCAGCTGATTATGCAATACACAGTTGCTGACACTACAGTTTGGGGGTTGTTCCTTATAGGGCCCAATTAGCTGCCACATAAAGCCAGACTCCCCTTGATCAATCTCACCCAGATATGAAGTTCCAGCTGAAGGAACACAAGTGACCACAGAAGCCGCTGGAGCACCCAGGCCTGAACAGAGGGACTTTGAGGCGGTAGCCTCACATCCATGTTCTGTGTCAAGTTCCTCTTTGCTCATCAAGCACCTTGGCTTCCTTTCCTCATGCCCAGAGGGCAGATTCTGCGGCCCAGCCCTGTGGGGGACCCTGTGAGCTTTCTCCCCTCCCCATGTCACCTCTTTCTCAGTTTCTTGGACGGCCTTCCTCTCTGAATTCAGATTTAAGATTTCGACATGCTAACTTTCTATATGAACTTAAAAACTTCACTTCCCTCTTCTCCAGGCTTCAGATTTCTCCTTATTGATGAAAAATTTAAAAACTGGGCTGAGGATGTAGCTCAGTCGGTAGAGTGTTTGCCTAGCATACATGAAGCCCCGGGTTCAATCCCCTGCACTGCATAAACTTGGGCTTGGTGGTGCACACTGGTATTCCCAGCACTCAAGAAGTGAAGGAAGAAGGATCAGGAATTCAAGGTCATCCTGGGCTACATAAGGTGTTGGAGGCCAGCCTGGACTACATAAGACCATATTCCAAAAGAAAAAAGAGAGTGAGGAAAAAATTTTTTAAACAAAAACAAGACAATACTGTCTTAGGGGAGCAGTCACTGTGAAGATTACAGATTACATAATGAACAAGTTGTAAAGGCCTTTGAAAGCATAAAATGCCTACAAGTAATTATTATCATTGTTATTAATCACCTCGGTTCATCACATATAGTAAACATGAGACAATAAAGAGGGGACTCTTAAATGCAGTATCAGCAGCCAGAGCCATTTATTACAACGCTGTTTGCTGGGATTCCATTACCGTTATAAAATTTTACGCTCATCTGGCACTTTTCATTTGAGAATGTCAGAGTGCTGTACTAGCACCGGCTCTAATTACACTCATCCTCCAAACGAAGGAAGCTGCCTCAAAGGCCACTCCAGAGGTGTGATTCACTGCCCAAGCAGATCCACTCCAGCTCTGAGGAGGCTTCCTGCTGAGAGCTGTATCTAAACTTCCCAAGTCTGAAGAAGTTTCTTGGTAAGTCTTATTTTTTCCTCTCTCCTTGCCTAAGGATATAAAGAACTTGTTCTATAACCCAGCTGTCATTTTCCTTCCTTTTTCTTTTTTTTTCAGTGCTGGAGATTGAACCTATGATCTCAAAAACATACATACGCTGCCGGACATGGTGGCGCTCACCTTTAATCCCAGCACTTGGGAGGCAAAGGCAGGCAGACCTCAGTGAGTTCAAGGCCAGCCTGGTCTACATAGTGAGTTCCAGGACAGCTGGGGCTACAGGGAGACCCTGTCTCAAAAAGTTATTTCTACTATACATGTATGAATGTTTTGCCTGCATGTATGTAAGTATACCCGTGTCGTTCAATGCCTATGAGGTCCACAATGTTACAAGAGGGCATCAGATCCCCTGGAACTAGAGTGACAGACGGCTGTTAGCCTCTATGTGGGTGCTGGGAATTGAATCCAGGTCCTTTGCAAGAGCAGCCAGTGCTCTTAACCATTGAGCCATCTCTTCAGTCTATACTTTTTTTTAATTTGTATGTGTGTGTGGTGTATGTATGTATGTATATATGCATAGGCCATGTACTCAAGGAAGCCAGAAGAAAGAAAGAAAGAAAGAAAGAAAGAAAGAAAGAAAGAAAGAAAGAAAGAAAGAAAGAAAGAGGGAGGGAGGGAGGGAAGGAAGGAAGGAAGGAAGGAAGGAAGGAAGGAAGGAAGGAAGGAAGGAAGGAAGGAAAAGAAAAGGAAGGCCAAGAGCTCAAGAAAGAGATGGCTCAGTGGATAAAGTATTTGCCACCAAGCCTCACAACTTGTGGTTGATTCCTGGAACCCACTTAGTGGAAAGAGAGAACTGATTGCCGCATTGCAAGTTGTCCTCTGACCTCCATACATGCATTATAGCACTCAAATGTACACATAATGTACACACACACACACACACACACACACACACACATTAAGTAAATATAAAAATTGTTTTTAAACTCGACTGGGCATGGTGGCACATGCCTTTAATCCCAGCACTTGGGAGGCAGAGGCAGGTGTATCTCTGTGAGTTTAAGGCCAGCTTAGTGAGTTCCAGGCCAGCTGGGACTACAGGGAGACCCTGTCTCAAAAAGCCACAGACAAACACACACACACACAAAAAAAAACAAAAAAAAAAAAAAAAAAAAAACTTGACTGGGGTACGGTAGTGTTAACCTGTAATCCCAGCCCTTGAAAGGCAGAGGCAGAAGGATTCAGAGTTCAAAGCAAGCCTCAGGTACACAGCAGTTTAAGACAAGTCAGGGATATAGGAAATACTGTCTCAAAACAACAACAAAAATAAAGTGGATATCTGGGTAATTCAATCCATGGCCTTGCTAGAAAAGTCCACAATGGATGGAGCTTGACCCACAAAGTAAGTAAAGTAAGTGTACTACCTTTTCTTCCTAACTCCTTTGCTGTATACTGTGAGGCATAAATCAAAGAAACAAGAACTGCCCCCCTCTACCCACCTCCCATCCCTGTATCACAATTTTCCCATCTAGACTAAGAAACAAAATAAAGACTCCTGTGCACATGTTTATTTCAGGACACAGTGACTCCAGTCAGACAACTTAAGACACCAAGTTTACATATTCTGGGTGATGGAAATCAGATCAGACAGAGCTAATAAACAGCACAAGAATAAACAGCTTCATTTTTCCTTCAAACAGAGAGAGAAAGCAGCCAGGCCGGGCTGGGCTGTCCATATCACAAGAACAAAATTGCTCTTCTGATTAACACGTTATTGCCACACAAACCCCCAGCCTCCTATAGAGCCAGTACAGCAGAGGTGAGCCGTGCCCTGTGCTGTCCCAATTGTCAACTACTCTTGTCATCACTGAGCTCACGCTGAGCCACTACTCAGCTTGACAGACAATAACAATAACAGCAACAAAAAGCCCTGCCTGGAAAATTATTGCTTTTATACACAATGCAGATCAGTTTGGTAGACAGTTTCCAAAACATCCAACAAGCCACAAACATGTTCTCCAGTCTTACCCCATTAGATCCAAGTGTACCCTCAGGGCACACGATCCTTCTCCAGGCCACTGTGGTCTTACACAAACACAGTGATTAGAACCATGTTCGCGTCTATTAGCGTCAGCAAAGAAAAATGAGGGGAGTAGTCAGGGAACCCACAGAGTCACAGCAGAGAAATGAAAGCTGGTGTTTTTTAATTGGTAGATAATTGTACATCTTTATGGGGTACATATGATACTACGGTACATTTATACGTTGGATAACAAATGGCACAGGGTATTGATTGTCTCAAACATTATCATTAGGTTGGCATACCTTTTTTTTTTATTATTATTTGATTATTTAAGACAAGATGTCAAGTAGCCCAGGATGGTCTCAAACTCTCTATGTAGCCCAGGATGACCTTGAATTCCTGATCCTCCTGTATCTACCTCCCAAATATTGGGATTACAGCCATGCCACACCACACTCAACCTTCATTTGCTCCCTTGTTGATTTATTTTAAACTTGTTAAGGTTCTTCCTTCCTTTCTTTCTTTGTTTTTTGAGACAGAGTCTCATTATGTAGCTCTGGCTGGCCTGGAACTTACTATGTAGAGCAGGCTAGCCTCAAACTCACAGAGATCCCTCAGCCTCTTCTTCTTGAGTACTGGGATTAAAGGCATGTACCACCATATCCAGCTGTTTGTTTCTTGAGACAGTATCTCCCTTTGTAGCCCAGGATGGCCATGAACTCAAGATCTTCCTGCCTCTGCCTCCCATATACTGGCAAACTCATTATAACTACACATATAATATTCACAATAATGGAAAATTAAGAAAACACAAATAAGGGGGGAAAGCAATATGTTTACCAGACAGATCTAGAAATTCATTTCTAGCTCTACATAATTTATTTCAAAGTTGACAGGTCACAGTTCCCAATGGTGACCTTCAAGTTCACGAATACAAAAGGCAATGAATGAGTTAGGAAAGGACCTCACTGAGTGTGAACCTACGAAAAGCAACTGAGTCTGGGTAATGAGGCCCACATTTTCTTGAACGCTGTATCCCCATGTACAAAGCTAGAGGTTTCCTGTCCTAATCCTAATCTAGATACTCAGAGCAAGGAAGCTAGAAGAGAATTTGGAAGTAAAAGTATTTAGAATGCAGGGGCCGAGGATGTAGCTCAATTGATGGAGTCCTTGCCTGGACTGCCCAAAGTCTTTGATTCAATCCCTGGTACCACATAAACTGGTTGTGGTAGTCCATACCTGTACTCCTAGTACTCAAGAGGTAGAAGAAGGAGGATGGAGAATTCAAGACCATCCTCGGCTATATAGCAAGTCTAAAGCAAGCCTGGGCTACATGAAAGTCTGTATCAAAAAAATAAAATAAAATAAAAAAGGGCCAGTGAGATTGCTCAGTGAGTAAGGTAAGGGTGCTTGCCCAAGCCTGATGATCTGAGTTCAACCCCCAGGACCCACACGGTAGGAGAGAACCAACTTCCACAAGTTGGCCTCTGACCTCCACACATGGCATACATACATCCCCACACATACACACAAGAGCACATACATGCAAATAAATAAATAAATATTTAAAAAATAATAATCTGGGCATAGTGGCGCACACTTTTTTTAAAAGTTATTATTTGTATTTTTATGTGTATAAGTGTATTGCCTGCATAAGTGCACCCATGTCATTGCAATGCCCGAGGAGGTCAGAAGAGGATGTCGAATTCCCTGTAGCCTAGTCTACATAGGGAGTTCCAGAACAGCTGGGGCTACAGGGAGGCCCTGTCTCAATTTTTTTTTTTTTTGAGACAGGGTCTCCCTGTAACTCCAGGTGGAACTCACTGTTTAAACCAGGCTGGCCTTGAACTCACAGACTCACAGAGATCTGCCTGGCTCTGCTTCCCAAGTGCTGGTATTAAAGGTGTGTACCACCACACCTGGCCTTCAAATATTTGTTTTTAATCAAAGCACTTGGAATGTTAATATCCAGGCAAGGAACTAAAATCTAAGATTCCCTTCTCCTCTCCAGTGTCTGCCGCCCTGTGACATGGGTCCCTGCAGAGTAATTGCAAGGACATTCCAAATCCATGCTCATGCCAAGTAGCTGCCAGTGATAAGATAATTAAAAGTATAATGACCGTCACATAAGGCTCATTAAGTTCTTTGGTATTAACAAGGGGTCCTCACCCTCATAAAGAATGAGTGCTGCTACTCTAGTCTGTGCTTGACTCCTAAGACGTATTACATTTATTTATTTATTTATTTATTATTTATTTATTTATTTATTTGGGGGGGGGTGTGCGTGTGTGCGTGCATGTACCACTGTGGGTCCCGGGAACTGAACGCAGATCATCAGGTTTGATGGCAGGTGCTTTTACTCACTGAGCCATCTGATGGCCCTAACTCCTCAGACTTCAGTCTTCTAAATTGGTCCTCCCTCCTTCAGAGGATATGCCACAAGATTTCACTATTGAAATCACCTTGGACACCTTGGTTCTAATTCAAGGACTGTGTTGTACCTTTTAGGGGAATGGGCTATAGTTTCAACTACTCTGGAACTGAGCACAGTAGTTCAAGACCAGCATGGGCAACAAAGTGGAACCCAGTCTGGTTTGTAATTAATTCATTAATTTAGAACATATAGTGACCTCAAGGTCAAACATCATTCCTCCTTATCACCATTTGAGTCATGGTCAAGTTGAGCTGCTGGGTATCATATCTGCTTGTCTACGATCGCTTTCATTCAAAGGGAGCTTCTCTAGTCAGGCATGGTGGCGCACACTTATAACCCAGGAGCTGGAAGACTGAGGCAAGAGAATGGCCACAAGTTTGAAGCTA
>NW_008329127.1:544355-601990 GCF_000622305.1 Nannospalax galili | reverse complement strand
GGGGAGGGGAAAAGAAGGGAGGGGAGGGGAGAGGAGGGGAAGGGAGGGGAGGGGAGAGGAGAGGGCTAGCAAGATGGCTCAGTGGGTAAAAGTGCTTGCTGCCAAAACTGACAACTTAATTTCAATCCCTAGGACCCACATGGTGGAAGGAGAGAAGCAACTTCCACAAATTGTCCTCTGACCTCCAGGAGCACACACACACAGATACACACACACACACACATACACACACACACACACACACACACACTAAATAAGGGCAAATGAGATAGTTCTTTATCAAGTAAAGGCTCTTGCTGACAAGACTGACCACTTGAGTTCAATCCTCAGAACCCACATGACAGAAGGAGAGAACCAGTTTCCACAAGTTGTTCCATAACATGGACACTTGTGCAAACCATAACATGTGCACATTCGCTCTCCCACCCCACCCCACACACATCAAACACACACAAAAAATAAATGAATGTAATTATTTTATCTTTTTGAGACAGTGTCTCCCTGTAGCTCCAGCAGGCCTGTAACTCAAAATGTAGACCAGGCTAGCCTTGAACTCACAGAGATCCGCCTGCCTCTGCCTCCTGAGTGCTGGGGTTGAAGGTGTGCCACCACACCTGGCTAATAAATGTAGTTTTTTAATTAAAAATAAATACATTATTCTTTTTTTTCTATTAGAGCTACTATTATTAAATACCACAGAGGAATTCTAGAATTCTACTTGTATGGAACCATCAAGGTAAATAGATTAAGGGAACCTCTTTCAGAAATGCTGTCAGGGACTAACTTTTTTTTTTTTTAATGTGTATGAGTGTATTGTCTGCATGCATGTGAGTGCAGCCGTGTTGTGCAATGCACCCAGAGATCAGAAGAGGGTGTCAGATCCTCTTGAACTAGAGTTACTGGCAATTATTAACTGCCATGTGAGTACTGGGATTCCAACCCCGGTCTTCTGCAAGAACAGCCAGTGCTCTTAACCGCTGAGCCCTCTCTCTAGCCCCCCTGACTTTTTATTTAAGCTAATTAAAAAGATGTCCATAGGCCTGTAATAAGTATGATGGTCCAAGTGAAGGAAACCATATTTTGGCAAAGATGGCTTAGATTCAAAATAAATTTTACTGGAAGTTTTTTAAAGAGAGAGTGGTCATCTTAACACAGGCCTTTCTTTCTCTTTTACACACACAGAGTTTTCAAACATCCTTGAAATCAATAAAAGTGTGACCCTGATACATTAAGAAAAATGCCCTGAAGCAGCCAAGAGTAAAAATAAACATGACTGAGCAATAAATTAGGATCTCCTTCCCTCCCCTTCTACCTCCCACATACTTGGGTTTTGCAAAGGGTAAAAATGAAGTCCATCTGGAGGCTGTGGCACAGCCAGGACCTGTTCCCCTCCCTCAGCACACATGCACACCTCCCCCAGGTGACGCTGGGCCCATGCATCAGGGGGTCCTGGATAAACATGAACTGATGCAGACGTCTGCAGCCGGGAGTCTGGCCTGTATGTGACACACAGTGAGTGTGTAGGAGGCACAGAGGGGAATAGACACCCCATTTTTTTGCCTGCTCCACTAATTCTGAAACTGATCATGGTGAAGGTGTGAAGAAGTTTTCATTCCAGTCATTGGTGGCACCATCCTCTCCTCAAACCCTTTTCTGTACTGCGACTATTTGGGTTTGTGGAATGTCCCCATGGCTCATGTGTTGAATATTTGGTCCTTAATGGTGCTTTTTTGGAAGGTGGTGAAACCTTGGGAGCTCAGGCCTAGGTAGGGGTGCTGGTCCCTGGGGGACCTCAGTCCTTCCTTGCTCTCTGCTTCTGCTCTACCATTGTGTGAAGAACCCCCACGCGTCCCCACCATCATGATGTTCTGCATGGGGCCAAGCAACCATGGCCTGAACCTTCCTCCAGAGTGAGCCAAAATAAAGAGTTCCCCTGAGATTGTGTCCTCAGGTGTTTTGGTCACAGCAATGCAAAGTAATCAACACAATGACCTTTGAATCAAGACAAAATATTGGAGCCAAAGCAGGTTGAAATTGACAAGATCTTACCCATCCGTGTGTCAGATGAGAAAACTAAAGAGCGTCTTTTTCTTTAAAAAAAAAAATGTATGCCGGGTGTGGTAGCGCATGCCTGTAGTCCCAGCACTTGGGAGGCAGAGGCAGGTGGATCTCTGTGAGTTCAAGGCCAGCCTGGTCTACATAGTGAGTTCCAGGACAGCTGGGGCTACAGAGAGAGACCCTGTCTCAGAAAGACCAAAAAAAAAAAAAAATTACAGTATTTATTTATTTATTCATTTATTTGTGTGTATGTGCATGTGGAGGTAAGAGGACAACTTAGGGGAGTCTGCTCTCTCCTTCCACAATGGTCCCAGGGATCAAACTCAGGTCATCAGGCTTGGTAGCAAGTGCCTCTACCTTCTAAGCCATCTTGCCAGCCAGCTCCAAAGTCTTCTTCCCTCTTTCCTGTGTGGTGTGTGTATATGTGTGTGTGTGTCTGTCTGTCTATTTCTTCCTCTCTCATTAGTACTAGAGATTGAATCTAGCACCTAAGACATGCTCAGCAAGTGCTCTATCATTGAATTACATCCTTAGCCACACACACACACACATACACACACACACAATTACATACATACTTTAAATATATACTATATATAATATTATAAGTGTGTGCATATGAGGCAGAGTTTCAATGTTTCTAAGTTGACTTACCTTGAACTCACTCCATAGTCCAAGGATCCTGCTGCCTCAGCCTCCTGAGTAGCTGTTATCACAGACCTGTGCCACCAGAACCAGCAGGGTTGGAGCCTTTAAATGACTCACCTACTAGTTCATTGCAGAGCCATGAGATTCCAAAGAACAGATTCCAAGTCTCCTCCATCCTAGACCAGGCCTCCTTTGCTATAATCTATGCTTCTCGCCAGATCGTCCAACTTCACACTAAGTATAATGTCCCAGGCTTGTGCTGGGCATCCGAGACAGTAAAAGTCTCCTATAATAACAATCAAATATCTCTCTGAATTTGCAAAAAAATAAAAGAACTCTGAGAGGCACTTGTTCCTCAACATCTAACAATGTCAACACCGACTATGTATATTAAGTTCTAAGTACCAGAAAAGAAAGAAATGAATGAAATCTCCCTTCCCCTCTAGAAAGTGCTCGAAATTAAATGAGATTCCACTATGTACATAAATAGAGAAGAGGCTCAGACCATAAATGAACATGGAATAAACACAGATAACAAGTTGACAAGATTAAATATTTAGATTATGCATTGGCCAGGGGTTAAGTGGGTTAATGGAGTGATGAGTTGGGCAGAGTTATGGGATTTCCATGTTTAGACAGAGTGCCTTTTGGTCTTCCAGCATATGGAAATGCAAGTTGAAACTGTTGTCCTCGGCATTAACACCCTGTATTCCTCTCCAAGGTTGCCTCTTTGTCAAGGGGCAGAAGGTGCAGGATCATGATGTCTCAGTCATCTTTATGACAGCCTGGTGAGTCAACCAGCCAGCCCTGTAGTTCACAGACTTCTGATGAGGAAACATGTAGGGCAGGGATGGGAAAGTCAAGAGCCGCTAAAGAGTCCTGGCTCCTCTTCCTCTCCAGTTGAAATGACTCCCTGGAGCACTTGGGCAATCCAAACAGGCGCCAACATGGTGATCCATTGTACCACAACCCTTTTGATCTCTTCAAAGGCAGAGAAATCGGGTTCCCTTGTCATTATTTCCCAAGCTCCTCAAATGTGCACTTGGGATTCTCTCTAGAGCATAAGTTTCCTAAGCGCAGGGACCGGCTCCATGTCCCCACTCACTCTGCAGCACAGCCAGGAAGCCCTGAAGTTGTCCAAGCCCTCTGCATTGTTGATAAACAAGAGGACAGTCTAGAGAACAGATGGCAGGAGAGAAAGATGGTTGCCAAGGCAACCAGGTATGGTTCTCACCGTCCATGTAGTCCTACCCTGCCTACCTACCGCCCCCAGGTAGCTTGCTCCTAAAACAAGTCTCTGCCTGGACAGTGATTCATGTAAGTAATCCTGAAGCCACCTGCTTGATCTACTGTCCTCTGGAACAAAGGGGATTATTCACGTGGCCTGTGAGAAGGACCTTGAGACCTTGCTTCTTTGCTTTCCTGGCGATAAAGTCTCCATGATCGTAGTCTTGTAGGCATTCCACAGGAGCTACTTATAAAGAGAATAATGAGAGGCACAGGCTTGGCTGGAGCACCAAACTTGGGCTTGTTCCTTCCCGTAACTCTTCTGAGCATGACACTCCATTATTATCTAAGTGCATGAGAAAGCTTTCTTTTTATTATTATTATTATTAGCACACTGCCTCTTCATAACATCACCGAGTATCTCGTGTGGCTTCTAGACCTTGGTCATATTTGACAAAGCAGTTCTAAGAATAAAATATGGATATAGTGGCGTGAGGGTTTAATTCTGGACCCTGTTAAGGCTAAATAGCTTGATTTAGTCTTTGCATTCGATATGCCTGTACAAAGCACCATAAGTATGTAAAAATTTTACTCATCAATTAAAAATATAAATTAATCAATAAATGGCATTCTATAATAATGAAAAAATAAATAGGATGGTCTAATGAAACACTTTTTATTTTATTTTGTTTTGCTTTGTTTTGTTTTTTGAGATAAAGTTTCACTCTGTAGGCAAGGCTGGTATGGGACTCACTATGTCGCCCAAGCTCGTCTCAAATTTGTGGTGATCTTCCTGCCTCAACCTCTCCAGTACTGGGATTACAGGCAGGAGCCATCCTGACTGATTTTGTTGTTATCTTCAGTTAGAGTCTCATGTAGCCCAGGCTGACCTTGAACTCTTAATCTTTCTACCTACCTCCTCAGTACAGAAGTTACAGGCATGTGACATGATGCCAAGTCCAATGCAACCCTTGATTACCAGAAAGCAAGTTGAGACATTACAGAAGCTATGGAAAAATCTGAATGTCAGTCTCTTATCCTTGTAAAAAGAACTGTTTTAGTCAGTCTCAAAAATATATTACAGGGCTGGGCATGGTGGCGCATGCCTTTAATCCCAGTACTTGGGAAGCAGAGGCAGGCAGATCTCTGTGAATTCAAGACTAGCCTGGTCTACATATCTAGGAGTTCCAGGTCAGCTGGGACTACAGGGAGACCCTGTTTCAAAAAGACAACAACAACAAAAAAGTATATTACAGCTAGGCATGGTGGCTCAATCCCAGCACTTGGAAGTGGAGCAAGAAGATCCGGAGTTCAATATCATCCTCAGATCATAGTGAGTCCAAGGCTAGGATTACTTGAAACCCTGCTGCAAAAAACAAACAAAAGGCATATTTCAGCTCTTGGTTGTGTTTGTTTCCTTGTAGGGTATTTGGGTGGGGGAGGGGTGAATAGCGGGGCAGGATTCAGTTATAGTTTGAATGAGAAACATTCCCAGGTCCATGTATTTGAATACCTGGTGACCAGTTGGTGGTACAGTTATGGGAGATTATGGAACCTTTAGGAGGTGGGGCCTCACTGGAGAAAGTAAGTCCCTAGAGGGTCAAGCCTTATGGTGTACAACCTACCAGCTATAGTCTAGTTCTCTACTTCCTGGTGCACTGAAATGTGAAAACTGCCAGCCACCAGACGATAAATTCCCACCACCATACTTTACCCTTCCATGATGGATTATGGTCTCTCAAACCATAAAGCAAAATAAAACCTCCCCTACATTGTTTCTGTCAGGTATTCTGTCACAGTAACAAGAACAGTAACACAGGAGTTGAGACAGGCCAGAGTGGCCTCCAAATCTAGACCTTCCTGCTTCAGCCTCCCAGGTGCTAGGATTACAGATATGCCCTGATGCACCCAGCACAGTTCCAGTTTCTGACTGCAGTTTAGTTCCTTATCTTCTTTCTCCCCATAAACTCTGTCTTATAAGATAAGGTGAGAGACCTTGCCTCTCCTGATTAAGATCTCACTGTTCCCATCAAACCAGAAGCTTAACTGAGACAATTATTGCAAATGGTTGCCGGGTGTGTGCAAATAGGCTCCTGACCTTTATCCATTGTCCTGCTGGGTGTGGTCATTATCACTCTTGATGGGGATCTAGGACCATCTGTTCCACCCACTTTCCCTCCAGTACCTCCTACCTGCCTAGTTCCCCTTACCACTTCCTCAGAGAGACGTGTCTTCTGCCCTCACTGCCCCTCCAGCTGATTTTCCCAAAGCACTGATTCACCCTCCTGGAAATCCTCAGAATAAGTGTGTCCATTACAGCTTCCCTTGTGTGCTGTTTGCTCCATAAATGGCGGCATAACACACAGCCCTGGAGTCCTAAGGGAGTCTCGATCCTCAAAGGACTGACTTATATATTGCTGTCTCAGTAAGACAACAAAAGCTGTTAGACCAAACTGGCTTTGGCCTTCACTGACAATGTGAGGGCAATATTTAAAATGTAGGTGTTGGAAAGTCCAGCAACAGTTAAAATATTCCTTAAAAATATGAACTGGCAGACTGAATTCATGATTGTGGATTCTTTCTCTTTTTTTATTTTTTCTTTGAAAAGTAGAAAAACATTTTTCACTCCTCGGGTTGTATGTTTTAAACATTGTCCTGACATCTGTTCTCTAAAAGCTAAAAAGAAAGCATGCTTTCAACTACAAACACAGATAAAATATGAAAACACAGCTATGTCTTTTCTGGGGTAGGGACATAATAAGTGACAGGGATTTGTGTAACTAAGCTGCTATGCTGAATATGCAAAATTCAGGAGCAATCATTCTTCTCAGCTTGACAAGGTTGAAAAGAGAAAGAGAGCCTTCACCTTGAGCCTGAAGACTGTGGTTCACCTGAAAACTCAATGTTAGCCACCTGAACAGCAGATCTAGCTAAATATTAGGTCTCCTTAACTCACACTGATGGAAGATAGTGTTTCTACTTATAGGACCAAGTGATCAGTAGAGATTAGACCAAGGCAATATACGCACAGTTTCAGCTTAGACATCATAAATTGATAGGGTCTCCTCCTCCACTCCCCTCCCTCCTCCTCCTTCTCCTCCTCCTCCACTTCCTTCTCCTCCTCCTCCTCTTCCTCCTCCTCTTCGTCCTCCTTCTCCTCTTCCTCTTCCTTCTTCAATGCTTCACTTCACACATGCCAGGCAAGAACTTTATCACTCAGTTGCATCTCGAAGTCAAGTTGATTTTTAAGGTTCAATCCCAGGCCAGGCATTATGTCTATAATCCTCGCACTCAGGGGACTTACTAAGGTTGTGAGGACCAGGCCAGCCTAGGCTACACAGTGAGCTCAAGGCTGACATGGGACACATAGTGAATTTGATTCAAGAAATCAAAAATAGAGCTGGCAAGATGGCTCAACTGGTAAAGGCACTTGCTGTACAAGCCCAGTGACCTGAGTTCAATCCCCAGAGTCCACATAAAAGTGGAAGGAGAGAATCTACTGCACAAAATTGTCCTCGGACTTCCACATGTGTGTCATGGCATGCACACACACACACACACACACACACACAATTTGAGGTTTTTTTGGAGACCAAGTCTCACTATATAGCCCTGGATAGCCTAGAACTCAATATGCAGACCAGGCTGACCTCAAAGTCAGAGATCCTCCTGCCTCTGCCTCCGAGGTGCTGGAATTAAAGGCATGGGCCACCATGACCCACTTACTAATATTTTAAATTTTATTTTATTTATATTTGTGGGGTACGGGGTTGGGGTGGGAATACCACAGCAAACATGGGGAAGTCAGAGAACAATCTTTCTAGAGTTGGTTTTTTCCTTCCACCATTCCAGTTCTGGGGATCAAACTTAAATCACAGGCCCAGCAGCAAGTGCCTTCACTCCTGAACCATGTCGCCAGTCCCTCTCCCCTCTTTTTTTAATTAAAAGAGAAAATCAAGGTCTGGTGTGATGACACACACCTTTAATCCACAGGTAGAAGCAGGTAGATAGTTCTCTGTGAGTCTGAGGCCAGTCTGGTCTTCATAGTGAGTTCCAGGCCAGCCAGGGCTACAGAGTAAGACCCTGTCTCAAACAAACAAACAAACAAACAACAAAGTATAATGACATGTACATATGAAAATGTTACCGTGAACCCACTTATTTGTATGCTAACTAAAAGCTTAATAAAAATGTGAAAAAAAAAAATAGGGCTAGGGATGTAGCTCAGTTGATGGAATGTGTGCATAGCTTGTTTGAAGCTCTGGGTTCCTAGCACCAAATAAAGCAAACATGGTGGTTCACACCCATAATCTCAGTACTCAGGAGATGAAGGCAGGAAAATCAGAAGTTCCAGGTCATCCTCAGCTCATAGTGAGTTGGACTCCAGCCTGGGATACATGAGACTCTGTCTCAAAATTAATAAAATTAATTAATTTTGAAATTGATCTAAATTTAAAGAATAAAAATCACCTCATCCTCAGGGCTCGGTGATAGAGTGCATGCTTAGCATATGTACAGTCTTAGAGTCACTCCCCAGCAGACATAAATAACCTCATCTTTAGTTGCAAAAATAAACAAACACAACCTAGAAGAGCTTTACATGGTGGCACACACCTCTTATCCAGTACTCAGAAGACTGAGGCAGGAGGATCACAAATTCCAGGCCAGCCTCAGCTACACAGAGAAGCTCTATCTCAGAACTACAAAAACTAAAACCTAGAGACTAATGAACATTTGTCTTGACACTTATTTCAAGCTAAGTTTTTGCAGTGGCTTTTTGGTGCTCCTTTTTTTTGTTTGTTTTTTGTTTTTGTCTTTTTGAAACAGGGTCTCCCTGTAGCCCGCTGTCCTGGGACTAATGAACATTTGTCTTGACACTTATTTCAAGCTAAGTTTTTGCAGTGGCTTTTTGGTGCTCCTTTTTTTTGTTTGTTTTTTGTTTTTGTCTTTTTGAAACAGGGTCTCCCTGTAGCCCCAGCTGTCCTGGAACTCACTATGTAGACCAGGCTGGCCTTGAACTCACAGAGATCTACCTGCCTCTGCTTCCCAAGTGCTGGGATTAAAGGCGTGTGCCACCATGCCAGCTTTTTGGTGCTCCTCTAAGATGTACAACATCCTCACTGTAAGTGAATCTGCCACATCTTAGGCAGCCAAACACCAGCAACAACATCTTCTTTATTATTTTTCAGTTATTTTGTTATTTTTGTATTTTTCAATATCAAGCTATTAGGGTCCTAATCAATTTATTTTCCCCAAATATCAATTACCTAATTTAAAAAAAAAAAAAGAGAGAGAGGGCTCAGATTTTGTGTTTCCTGAATCAGACCTAATTTCAAATTTTCTGTTGCCATTTCACAATACATAATTGAAATGTTCTGGAAATTCTGGGAATTCTTTATTCTGAGATGAAGAATACGGTACATCCAGATGTCACTGTGTTGTGTAGTATGTCTCGGTGCACCTTAGGAAAGAAAGTGATGCTTAGGCCTGGAGAAAAAGTACTAGAGACCCACACATACCAGGGTTACAAGCACAAAAATACAGACAAGTTCCCAGGTTCAAGGCTCCAGCTTGAACTTGGATCTCGACTCGACACAGGGTCTTGCCATGTAGCTCTGGCTGGTGAGGGCTCACTTTGTATAACAAGTTGGCCTGGAACCTGTGTTGATTCTACTGCCTCTGCCTCCCAAGTGCACCACCACACAGGGCACATATTTCACTTTTCCAGTGTTTCCCCACGTGGAGAGGAGCTGCTGGCCAGTGGCTTTCATGTCCAGAACTTAGTGTCCTTCTTCCTGAAAGGAGTCACTGGCCAACCACACCCATTTCACAGAGGTGGGCCAGAAACAGTGCTTAGTTGGCTGCTGAGGGCCAGGCCATGTGGCTCTGACCTGAAGCTGCCCACTCCTTTGGAACAGTAATCAGTGTTGGAGCAGGGTCTGAGGTAGGCTGGGTCTGAGGGAATGAAAATAGATGCTGGTGCCTTGAAAGTGGCAGATGTAGGCTCACCCATGTCCCCAGACATGGCAGACCACTGACTGAGCAAAAACAAGCCCAGAGGAAGTAGGAAAGCCTGCTGCCTAAACAACCTGGAATAATTAGGATGCAACCCAAGTTTTTCTGGCATTTTTGAGGGGTTCTTGATTTCTTTTTATTATTGGAATTGCGGGAGATCAAACCCAGGGCCTTATTCATGCAAAGTAAATTGTCCACTACTGAACTACATTGCCAGCCCTTGCTTTATTGGTTTTTTTTTTTTTTTTTTTTGGTTTTTTGGTTGTTGTTGTTGCTTTGTTTGGGGTTTCATTTTTTGTTTGTTTGTCTGTTTGTGTTTTGAGATAGGGTCTTACTATGTTTCCCCGGCTAGCCTAGAACTTGCTATGTAGACCAGATGCTGGGATTAAAGGCATTTACCACCATGCACATAAGCCCTTATTTCTTTGAGACAGAATCTCACTAACATAGACCAGGCCAGCACTGAAACTGAAATGCCCCTGCCTCAGCCTCCTAAATGCTGAGATTACAAGTATGTGCCACCATACTTGGAAAAGTTCTATATTTCTTTTCTTTCTTTTTAATTTTCTTTATTTAGCCCAGGCTGGCCTTGAAGTCTCTATGTAATCAAAGATGACCTTAAATTTCTGGGTTTTTGTGGGGTTTTTTTGTTTTGTTTTGGTCTTTTTGAGACAGGGTCTCCCTACAGCTCTGGGGGCCTGGAACTCATTATGTAGACCAGACTGGCCTTGAACTCACTGAGATCCACCTGCCTCTGCCTCCGGAGTGCTGGGATTAAAAGCATGCGCCACCACCAGCAGCCTTAAACTTCTGACCCTTCTGCCCTCCACCTCTAAAATGCTGGAATTACAAGGCTGCACCACTGCAGTCAGTTTTAGGTGGTATTATATTTCTAACAAGCGGCTTAAGATCAGACATTGAATTGGGAGAGCCTATACAAATTGAAGCATATGAAAAGACCCACCACAGACAACTGGAGTGTGTGGGGGGTGGTGAGACTAGGATTAAACTCAAGTTTTGTATGTGGTAGGCAAAGCTTTGTATGAGCATTTGCCTACCACAGAGCTGTATCTCCAGTCCAACAACTGATTCTGGTCAAATTTCTACCAAACCTAGGAGATGATTCCCAAGAAGCCAAATTCAATTTGATTTAGAAAAATTAAATAAAGTAGATTTCCTGCATCCATGTGTCGTAGAACAAATTCAGGCTCATTTCTTGTGACACATGCTTGCCCACTAGCAATTTTAAGCTTTAAAACAGCTGTTGCCCATCAAAATAAATTAGTCATCCAGGACCAGACTCTGTGTGTGGTACCCATAGACTCTCCATGACATCACTGCATCTCACAGATAATGCCTCTGTCACCTCAACCATCATCACAACAGACAGTCCTTCAGTTATTAGAGTAGCTTTCTTTTTTGAACAGATGAACACATTTTTAAATCCTTTTGAACCATTTCCCAATTTCCTCATACTTCTTTGTCAAACCTAAAATTCCCAGACATAGAATCTTTTACTATAGCATAGTATTCTTAGCATCTGTTATATATTAGACATGATGCTCGGCCCTTTACTTACACACCACTTCGCTTATCTCTGATGAAAATTAAGTATTCATTTCTTTTTTGTTGTTATTGTGTCTTGGTTGTTTGTTTGAGACTGGGTCTCATTGTGTTGCCCAGGCTGGCCTCAAACTCCTGACCTCATGTTATCTAGCCTCCTACGGTAACCCTCTGTGCATGCCACTATTCCCAGCTGGTCATATCATAGCTGAGGAAACTGACTCTTAAGGAGTTAAATAACTTGTCTCTTTCTACTAAGTAGTTAAACTGAAAATTAAACTCAAGAGTATTTGAACTCCAGTTATTTTATTTATTCATTTGTTTGTTTTTAGAAGTCTCTATAATCTTTGTGAGCCTTCTCCCAGGTCCATAAATAACCCTTAGTGTCATCCATCTACCATTAGTTTTGTTTCCCAGTAGACCTGTCATACTTTTTTCAAAAAGAATATTGTGAGGGGTTGGGATGTAGCTCAGTTGGTACAGAGTACTTGCCTGACATGCAAGAAGCCCTGAGGTCAATACCTAGCATCCAAGGCATAAACCAGGCTTGGTGGTACACACTTGTAATCACAGCACTTGGAGGTCGAAGCAGGAGGATCAGAAGGTCAGGGTCATCCTTGGCTATGTGATGATTTCCAAGGAAGACTGAGCTATTTGGGTGTCTATCTCAAAAAAAAAAAACCTTAAAAAATATTCTGTCCCAGGGGCTTAATTCATCTTTTTCTATTTCCTTTTCCTTCCCTTTTTTTTCTGCTTGTTTTCTTGTTTTGTTTTGGTTTAGTTTGGTTTGGTTTGGATTGGTTTGGTTTGCAACAGGGTCTACTATATGTCCACATGTAGCCCAGATTGATCTGGGTCCCTAGATCCTCAGCCTCAGTACTGATATACACCCATCTCATCCATCCTTAGGTTAAGTCTTTGAGGGATTTGTTCACTTTTCTTTATTCCTGAGATAGTTGATTTCATTATATCCACTCAACTCTCTTGATATGCTTCAAAAACAATGAACTTGGGGTCATATATTGTCCAAGACATAATGAAATGCCTTGGCATGAATGGTTTGAATGAGAATGTACCCCCACATAGGCTCCAAGTATTTGAACATTTATCCCCAGCTCAGCTTTCTGCCCCAGCTGCTTCCTGCCTTGCTTCCTCCACCATGATGGACTCTTATCCCTCTGGAACTTAGTTAAGCCCAATAAACTCTTCCTTCTATAAAAGCTGCCTTAGTCATGCTGTTTTATCAGAGCAACAGAAAAGTAACTAATACAGTCATCTACCGTGAGGCAGATAAGACAGGTAGCCCCAAATACCAATTCAAATGACACTGTGATTTACAAGCTATGACACTTGAGCAAGCTATTTTCCTTTTCTAGGTTTTAATTTACTAACTGTAAAGTCTTGGCAATGATCCTTGACTGTGAGACTATTAGAAGATTAAGTGGACTATCCTCTGAAAAGTACCTGGCCCAAAGCCGTTATTCAGTAAGTGAGTGAGAGACCTCCTAAGAGGTCAAGGACTTCAGTCTTGATTGCTCTTCACACTTTCTCCTGTCTGAGTGAAATGATGAGGAAGAGAATCAATTACTTTTAGATTTCTCTTCCCCTCCATTAACAATCTTATCTCTGGCAAGCTTGGAGATCCTTTCCATTTTAGTTGGATGGAAAACCAAATAATAATAACAATAATTTAAAAATCTTATCTATCTTCATTAATACTTCTAATGTAGTAAGTTGGGCCAACTGTGGGTCAAACTAAAACTGTGTCATTCTTCTGGGGTGATGTGTTGGGCTGTGTCTTGATCACATTAGATCTTATCTAAATGACCTTTTATACTGCTCTGAAAGTACACATATGGACTGTGGTTTACCCCACCACCGTGAATGTCATCCATCTACATGTCAGCGGCACTTCATCAGTCCTCTGTACTGAACCCCAGTCCTACGTATTGAATGAGAAGGCACCCCCACATAGGCAGACCCTGCATTTTCCTTTGTTCTGTCTCAGAGTTATCTAGTTTTTAACAACTGCTTTCCAAATCTGAGTTCACGTTCAGGTCAAAATGCTCCCTCTTCCCCTCCTTACCATCCCTCCATCAGCCCCCTCTGAAACCCCTCATATTTACCATATAGAGCTAGACACAGAGTTGAAAACTGAGTGAATCACTGCATGAACAATTGTCCCAGTGGGTTCTGAGGCACTAAGTCAAGAGCGCTAGGACATAGGCCATCTGCTTTGCATCTCAACACCACAGGGTGTTTGTTTTAGTCATTTCTCTTAGTTCCCTCCAACCTCCAGAACACCAACATATTTATAGCCATTCAGTAATACCCCTTAACCAAGGAATTCAAAGCAGTTCAAGATGAGTGACAATAATTAACAGTCCTAGGAAATTATGTCTACAGATAAGGGGGGAGAACTACAAAGGTAAAAATAGAACTCAGGTGTTTTGTTATACACAACTCTACAAGCACTGCCTTTGGACCTGCCTTCTCCACAGTCCTAGAATGACATGAGGGACCTCCACAGCCCTCACTCTTCCATTCCACCCTTATTTACTGCTCAGTGTTCTTCTAATTCCTTGCTCTCCTAGTGTTGTCCACAGACTATCAACATCAACATGACCCAGCAACTTGTAAGAAATACAGAATCATGAGCCAGACCTACAAAAATCAGCAAGTGTCTTTAAACCAAATCCCCAAGTGATACAAATGCTTTCTTGGGAACTACCCTTTGGATAGCAAGGCTCTAGATTACATGTCCCCACTTAAAGAGGGCATACATATATACTAGTCAGGGCTGTCCAGACAAACAGAAGAAATAGAATGCTTATATAATTAGGGGCCAGAGAGATGGCTCAACACCTAATATCATTTGCCTCATGCAAACTTGGTGACCTGAGTTTGATCCCCAGAACACATATGTTTTAGTTTGCTTCTCTGTTGCTGTGATAAAACACTGACCATCAGCAACTAGAGGAAGAAAGGGTTTATTCCAAAGTACAATTCCCAGGTCACAATCCTTCAATGAGGTAAGTCAGGGCAGGAACTCAAGTCAGGAACCCAGTAACAGGAACTGAAGTAGAGACCATAGAGGAATTCCACCTACTGACTTGCTTCCTTCCCCTGGCTTGCTCAGTTTTCTCAGATAGCACAGGCCCACAGGTCCAGGGATGGCTCCGCTCACAGTGGACTGGGCCCTCCTACATCAACAATCAAAGAATGCTAGTTGACAGACATGTCCACAGGCAAGGCAGATGAAAGAAATTATTTAAAGGTCCCTCTTCCCAGGTGACTCTAATTTGTGTCAGGTTGAAAAAAACTAACCAGCATATCATGAAAAGTGGAAAGAGAGAACTAACTCTACAAACTTGTCCTCTGACCACCACATACACATTGTGGTCCATATCCACACATCATGTGTGTGCACACATAATAATAATAAATGTTTAAAAATGTTTAAAAAAGCTGGGGATGGTGGTGCGTGCCTTTAGTCCCAGCACTTGGGAGGCAGAGGCAGATGGATCTCTGTGAGTTCGAGGCCAGCCTGGTCTACATAGTGAGTTCCAGGCCAGCTAGGGCTACAGGGAAACCCTGTCTCAAAAAGACCAAAAAAAAAAAATTTTTTTTTTAAAGAATGTGCATATAGTTGTATTTAGGGGCTAAAGAGATGACTCAGGAGTGAAGAGGACTTGCTCTTCCAAACACCTGTGACTCCAGCTTCAGAGGGTCCAACACCCTCGTCTGGCCTCCTCGGGCACCCACACATATGCAGTATACACTCACATAGACATACACACATATACACATAAATAAGAATAAATCTTTGACCAAAACACAAAAGAGTGTGGGGGGAACTTCCTAGATTAGCTCATAGTATCAGAGGCTGGACAGTCCCACAGTGGCTGTCTGTAGGCTAGAGAGCTGGAAAACCCGTGGCTGCTCAGTCCCAGAAGCTGGGGGTCTCAGAACCAGCAGGTACTATGACACAGTCCCAGTCGGAGCCCAGCCCTCCTCCCTGGGAATGCTGGTTCCAGTTATGATCAAAGACTGAAGAATCTGCAGTCTGATGCCTGATGTCTGACAATGGCAAAAACACATCAGCTCAACAAGAGTCTAGAGAGCTTCCCCTTTTTCTAGTCTTCATGCCATCGAATTCCCAGCCACATTTAGAGCAGGTGCTGACTCACGTTCTAGTCATCCCTATAAGCCAGGCAAGGTGGCCCAAGTCTATAAGCCCAGCACTTGGGAGCTGAAGGCAGGAGGACCAGGCATTTAAGGACAGCCTCAGCTACAGGAGTTCCAGGAACACCTGATTTCAAAACAAACAAACAAAAAACCCTAATCGTATCTGGAAACACCCACAGACACACCCATAAACACGCTTACTTGGCCAGTTTTCTAGGCCTCTCTCAGTCAAGTTGACAACCAGGATTACCCAGCATACACCCTCCAGACTTTTATATTATTCTTTCTGCTTACTCCTTCTCCCATTTATCTCCAGGATTGCTACATAACTTCAGTTCCTATAAAGAAATCATGAGATTTGATCTTAGCACTGAGCAAAAAAGGATAGCTTGTTTGCTAGGGATGTAACTTAGTTGGGAGAGTGCTTACCTAGCATAAGTGAAGCCCTGGGTTCAATCCCCAACATAGCTTGAGTTGGTATGGCAGTAAATGCCTATGGCAGTGAATGTCTGCCAGGAGACAGAGGCAGAAGAATCACAAAGAAATTCAAGGTCATGCTTGATTACATAGTGAGTTTGAGGCCAACCTGGGCTAGATACCCCATCTCAAAAAAATAAAAATAGCCAGATAATGGTGGTGCACATCTTTAATCCCAGCACTCGGAGGCAGAGGCAGGTGGATCTCTGTGAGATCGAGGCCAGCCTGGTCTACATAGTGAGTTCCAAGCCAGCTTGGGCTTCGGGGAGACTCTGTCTCAAAAAGACAAAAAAAAAAAAAAAACCCAACTAAAAAATAATAATAGCCTGGCAGGTGTGGTGGCGTGCACACCTTTAGTCCCAGCACTCAGCAGAGAGAGGCAGGCAGATCTCTGTGAGTTTGAGGCCAGCCTCATCTACATAGAGAGTTCCAGAACAGCTAGAGCTACAGGGAAACCCTGTCTCAAAAAGACAAATAATAATAATAGATAATATAGAATGGATGTTCATGGATGTTCATTTGAACAATACACACACATTGTTAGTTTGCTTGTTTTGTTTTTTTCTTTTGTTTGGTTGGTTTTTTGTTTTTTGTTTTTTGTTTTTTTTTTGAGACAGGGTCTCCCTGTAGCCCCAACTGTCCTGGAACTCACTATGTAGACCAGGCTGGCCTTGATTTCACAGAGATCTGCCTGCCTCTGCCTCCCAAGTGCTGGGATTAAAGGCATGCACCACCATGCCCAGCTTCTCATATACACATTCTTTTTTTTTAATATTGTATTTATTATTTTTATTTTATGTATATGCGTGTATTGCCTGCATGTAGGTAAGCACACCTGTGTCATACAATGCCCACAGAGGACAGAAGAGGCTGTCAGATCCCCTGGAACTGGAGTTACAGACAGTTGTTAGCTGCCATGTGGGTGCTGGGAATCGAACCCAGGTCTTCTGCAAGAACAGTGTTCTTAACCACTGAGCCATCTCTCCAGCACATTCTTAACCACCTCAAATGGTAATTAGTTGTCAATATGTGTTGGTTTCTCCTGTAGTATTAAATTTTTCAGCAGTTGGGACCACATTTACTTGTCACCCAGCAAACAATATGTGCTTAGTAAATGGTTTACTGAATGAATTAACACTAGGTACACTCTTTCCCATTTCTGCATGTTCAGCAGTTTCAAGAAGAATCCAGGTCATTTTCAGGACATCCTACCAGTTTCTCTCTCTCTCTTTCTTCCTCTCTCTCTCTCTCTCTCTCTCTCTCTCTCTCTCTGTGTGTGTTTCTCTGTCTCTCTCTGTATTTGTGCATGCTCTCGTATGTGATTTGTGTATGTGTTGTGTGTGTTTTGTTAGAGATTGAACCTAGGGCCTTATGCATACTAAGTACATATATGTTCTCCCTATCAAATTTTAAGCTATACCACAGTGCTGGATAGCTTTAGTGTCAACTTGACACACCTGGGTTGAGGGAGCCTCAATTGGGGAATTGCCTTCATTGGACTGGCCTGTGGCCATGTCTGTGGGGCATCTTCTTGCTTAATGAGTGATGTGGGAGGGCCCAGCCCACTGTGGGTGGTGCCAACCCTGGGCAGGTGGACCCATGTTGCATAAGAAAGCAGGCTGAGCAGGGGCCAGGGGAGCAAGTCAGTAAACAGTGATCCTCCATACCCTATGCTCCAGCTCCTGACTCCAGGTTTCTGCCCTGAGTTCCTACCTTGGGCTCCCTGATGAACTGTAACCTGGGAGATGTAAGACAAATAAACCCTTTCCTCCCCAAGTTGGTAGTGGTCAGAGTATTTTGTCACAGTAATGGAGAAACAAACTAAGACAACCACATTTAGCATATAGCAAATACCTATGTTTACAACTAAAAGACCATCTGGACACATACCTATAATCCCAGCACTAGGTAGCCAGCATGGTAGTATATGTTTATAATCTCAACACTTGGGAGATGAATGTAGAAAGATCAGGAGTTCAAGGCCAACCTTTGTCACATAGTGAGTTCTTTGAAGACAGCCTTGGCTATACCATAGGAGTACTACAGAGGTAGGCTAACAGCACCCAGCTTTAAGTGGGTTCTAGGGATTCAAACTTAGTTCTTCATGCCCAAACCCTTTACCTGCTGAGCCATCTCCTGTATCCCCCTGGCCCATCTCTTGTAACCTCCTGCCCCATCTCCTGTAACCTCCTGCCCATCTCCTGTATCCCTCTGCTCCTTTTTTTTTTTTTTTTTGAGACAGAGTCTCATGTAGCTTCAACTTGCTATGTAACTAAAGATGACTTTGAATTCCTAATTATCTTGCGTCTACTTTCTGGGATTATAGGCATGTGTCACCATTCCAGGTTTATGCAGTGCTGGGGATCAAACCCAGGGCTTCATGCAAGCTAGGCTGTCACTTTGCTAACTGAGCTATATTCCTGAACTTCAACTCTACACATGCAAATCACCCATAGGATTTGGGCAATTGAGCATCTATTTGGAGGAAGATAATTTTGCCTTCCCTGCATGAGGCAATCATTTGTAACCCATATGAGTTATGACTGGCTTTTAAAGCTGCAGTTGCTACAACAATAAAAAAAATTCAACTTAGAGAAAATTTCAAACATCTCTGTGTGTGTGTGTGTGTGTGTGTGTGTGTGTGTGTGTGTGTGTGTGTGTTTTGCTAGAAACTGAACCTAGGGCCTCATGAATACTAAGTACATGTTCTACCTATCAAATTTTAAGCTATACCACATTTAGCATATAGCAAACGCCTGTGTTTACTGCTAAAAGACCACTATGACACACACCTATAATCCCAGCACTAGGAAGGCAGAGGCAGGAAGACCAGGAGTTCATGACCATGCTCAGCTACATAGCAAATTCAAGCCCAGTCTGGGCTACTTGAGTCCCTCTCTCAAACAACAATAACAACAACAAAGTGCTTTTGTTTCCTATAGGCTTTGGTTGAAGTCTTGAGAAAGGAGGAAATTTTCCTAGTTGTAGTCATTTCAAACCAAGCTGTTGGAGTAGAGTTGAGAACGAGGTTGGAGTGAGAGGAGAGAAATAATGAAATGAATTCATGATTTATTTCAATGCCTTCAATTTTTAAAAATTTTATTTATTTATTTTTGTCTTTTTGAGACAGGGTCTCCCTGTAGTCCCAGCTGACCTGAACCCTGTAGTCCCAGCGACCTGAACTCACTATGTAGACCAGGCTGGTCTTGAACTCACAAGGATCTGCCTGCCTCTGCCTCCCAAGTGCTGGGATTAAAGGCGTGTGCCACCACACCTGGCTTTAATTTTATTATTTTTATTTTATGTGTATGAGTGTTATGCATGTAGGTAAGTGCACCGATGTTGTGCAATGCCTTTGGAGGACAGAAGAGGCTGTCAGATCCCCTGGGACTGGAGTTACAGACAGTTGTTAGCTGCCATGTGGGTATTGGGATTCAAACCCAGGTCTTCTGCAAGAACAACCAGTGTTCTTAACCGCTGAGCCATCTCTCCAGCCCCAATGCTTTTAATTTTCAAAGTGTGCTTACATTTTTTTTTTTTTTTCCTGAGTGTCAAGTTACCTACCCACAAAGCTGGCTGTTGTCTGCTTCTGAAAAGAAAGCATTGTAAAGGGCTTGTTTGGGACCATCTTGGTACCTACTGATAATGAGTTATAAGTCAGCTTTGTTGTTATTGTTGTTTGAGACAGGGACTCAAGTAGCTCAGAATGGGCTTGAAGTTGCTATGTAGCTGAGGATAGCAACTGGTCCTCCTGCCTCTGCCTTCCTAGTGCTGGGATTATAGGTGTGTGTCATAGTGGTCTTTTAGCAGTAAACACAGGCGTTTGCTATACGCTAAATGTGGTATAGCTTAAAATTTGATAGGTAGAACATGTACTTAGTATTCATGAGGCCCTAGGTTCAATCACTAGCAAAACACACACCACACACACACACACACACACACACAAAACATACACCATACCACATGCTCATGCACACATACATACAGAGAGACAGAGAGAAAGAGACAGAGACAGAGAGAGGAGAGAGAAATGGGTAGGATGTCCTGAAAATGACACGGCTTCTTCTTGAACGTGCTGAGCATGCAAAAATGACAAAGCACACCTAGTGTTAATTCATTCAGTGAACAAGGCATGCTGGGAAGAAAGGGAGATAGCCCCATTTCATCCACAGTCAGGAAGCACATGGTACCCAATGTACTTTCTCCTTTTTATTCAATGAGTGGCCCTAGAGTATGGAAAGGTGCTGCCTACATTCATGGCAAGTCCATTAACCATCACAGCTGGTAATTTAAAAGAATTTTTTTAAGTTTATTTTTATTTTATGTGTATGAGTATTATGCCTGCATGCAGGTAAGTGAACCCATGTTGTGCAGTGCCCTCAGAGGATCCCATGGACCTGGAGTTATGGACGGTTGTTAGCCATCATATGGGTGCTAGGAATCAAATCCAGGTCTTCTGCAAGAATAGCCAGTGCTCTTAACCACTTAACCATCTCTCCAGTCCCTTAAAAGAATTAGAAAAAATCCTGAAGATGTCCTGTGTCCAGGAGTTTGGCTGAATAAATAGGATGGCAGTGTATTTAGTGAGAGATCATGTGCTTAGTAAGCCTGAGGCTCTGGGTTCAATCCCTAGCACCAAAAAAACAAATAATAAATAAATAAATAAATAAATAAATAAATAAATAAATAAAGCTATCTTTCTAACAACAGGTTCCAAATCCCCAGGGGAAGACAGAACAAAACTGGCCTCGGAGTTACCTGTCAAAATTGAGCTCCAGGCTGTCTCATAGTTTATGTGGGGATGGCTTAGCTCTCCTCTGTGCCTCAGTCTCCCGGCCTTTCTGATGCTGGGAGCAGCTGTCCTATCTCCAGGAGTTTGGCTGAATAAACAGGATCACAGATGTCAAAGTTTTTCATTTACACTCGTCAGTCTGAGCTTCTTACCTAGGGGTCCGTGGACCCTCTTGGCCTCAGACTCAAGATTTTCATAGCCATCCAGACATCATAAATAAAATCTGGCATGTATATGCGTATGTGCTTTTTTTCTGGGTAGAGGGTCCATCACTTCCATCAGATTTTCCAAAGAATCTGTGACCTAAATTAGTATCCTGTTCCCCTTTTCTCTGTAATTAATTACAGAGTGTTTACAGAGCCTTCATGGTGGAATCTGTTATTAGTGGCACAGCTAACTTCTGCTAACCTCAGTGTAGTCCAGGACGGTTTATAGGGGTTTATACTGCTTTGAGTTTGAGTTTCATAGGAGGGAGGGGGCAAGGACCATGCTCCCAGAGATGCCTGCAAGCCTGAGATCATCTCTGGGGGAATCCAAACTCACGAGCTCTCTCACAGCCCAGCAGGGCAGAGTGAGGCTGCAGGGCCTGTTTGGAGGCGTGTTGCCGGCTTTCCATTCTAGCAGTATCTAACATATGGCGTGTGCACTGACGCCTATGAAAACAGTGATTCATTCCTAATCCTTAAAAAAAAAAAAAGTCAACCCTATGTGGCCTTGGCTCTCCTCCCTGAGTGCCCTTCTGTTCTCCAGAATGTCTGTCTTGTCACCTGCCGCTGCCGTGTGTCACTTGCTTCTTGGCTTTACCTCTCCTGTAAACTGCCGACTCGGTTTGCAGCTCTGTCTCCTTTTCCCTTTGCTCTTTCCTCCGCTTCTGTGTCTGTGGTTTCGGTTTAGTTTGGCTGGAATTGGTTTAGTTTGATTTGGTTTAGAGACAAGCTTCACATTGAAGCCCAGGTCGACCTGAAGCTCACTATGTAGCCTAGCCTGGCCTTGAACTCACAGGAATCCTGTTTCTAGCCTCCTGTTTTTAGCAAAGATTACAGGTGTGACACCTAGATCCCTCTGCTTGTTCCTGTGGCCTCAGCATCTTCCTCTCCTTTCCACCTATGTCCCCATACCTCATCCGTGGTTCATCAGATAAAGGCACTTGCTGCCAAGCCCCTGAGGACCTGAGTTCGATCCCTGGGTTCCACATGGTAGAAGAGAAGAACCGTCTCCCCCAGGTTATCCTCTGACCTGACCTCCACATACAGACTGTAGCATGGGCACACACACACACACACACACACACACACACAAATAAATAAATGAAGTTTTTTAAAACTATGGGACTGGAGAGATGGCTCAGCAGTTAAGAACACTGGTTGTTTTGTAGAAGACACGGGTTCAAATCCCAGCACCCACATGGCAGCTAACAACTGTCAGTAACTCCAGTCCCAGGGGATCCGACAGCCTCTTCTGACCTCAGCAGGCATTTCATGACATAGGTACACTTACCTACATGCAGGCAATACATGCATACACATAAAAATTTAAAAAAAGAAAAACTAAAAATAAGATAGGCATGGTGGTGCATGCCTTTAATCCCATCAATTAGGAGGCAGAGGTAGGCAGATCTCTGTGAGTTTGAGACCAGCCTGGTTTACATAGAGAGTTCCTGACTAGCCAGGGCTACTTAGTGAGACCCTGTCTCAAAAAAAAATAAATAAATAAAAAATAAAATTAAAGGGGCCAGCAAGATGGTTCAGCAGGTAAAGGCACTAACCACCAACCCTGACAACACATGGTGGAAGAGAGAACCAACTCTCATAAGTTGTCCTCGGACGTCTACATAGGTGCTGTGGCATGCACACACCTACATATACACACACAAATAAGAAGCCTTTTTTTAGCCGGGCATGGTGGCGCACTTGGGAGGCAGAGGCAGGCGGATCTCTGTGAGTTCAAGGCCAGCCTGGTCTACATAGTGAGTTCCAGGACAGCTGGGGCTAGGGAGATCCTGCTTCAAAAACACACACACACACACACACACACACACAAAGAAACCTTTTTTTAAAAAACAGAGGGGCTGGAGAGATGGCTCAGCAGTTAAGAACACTGACTGTTCTTGCAGAAGACCCAGGTTCAAATCCCAGCACCCACATGGCAGCTAACAACTGTTCATAGCTCTAGTTCCAGGGGATCTGACAGCCTCTTCTGTCCTCTGTGGGCATTTCAGGACACAGGTACACTTACCTACATGCAGGCATAACACTCATACACATAAAATAAAATAATAAAATATTTTTAAAAATAATGTTTTGCAGTCAAAAGACAGAGGGAGGTGGATCTTTGTGAGTTCAAGGTCAGCCAAGGTTACATGGTGAGACCTGTCTGGGAAAAAAAAAAAAGAGGGACTGGAGAGATGGCTCAGCAGCTAAAAGCACTGGCTGCTAGCCAGATGTGGTAGCACATACCTTTAATTCCAGCACCTGGGAGGCAGAAGCAGCCGGATCTCTGTGAGTTCAAGGCCAGCCTGGTCTACATAGCGAGTTCCAGGCCACCTGGGGCTACAGGGAGACCCTGTCTCAAAAGGACCAAAAAAGCACTGGCTGCTCTTACAGAGGACCTGGGTTCAGTTCCCAGCACCAACAAGACAACTACCAACCATTTGTAACTCCAGCTCCAAGGTATTTGATGCCTTCTTCTGAACTCTGTAGGCATTGCATAACATGGGTGTACTAACATACATGCAGGCAATAAACTCATACACATAAAAAGTTAAAAAATAAAGTATTATTTTTTAAAAGAAAGAAAATGACATTGTCTTCATTGTCAGCCTGACTCTACTTACCATCTTCTAGAAGACACATCTGAGCATATCTGAGAGTGTTTCCAGAGAGGTTTAATTGAGGAGAGGAGGCCCACGTTGAAGGTTGGTGGTAGGTACTATCATGGGCTGCTGTCCCAGACTGAATAAAATGAGGAGGAAGCTGAACACCAGAACCCATCTCTGCTTCCTGTGGACACAGGGAACCAGCCACCTCAAGCTCACACTGCCTAGTTTTCCTGCCACAATAGACTATATCCCATCCCATTGGTGAGTCAATACAAATCCTTAAGTTGCATTTGTCAGATTTGTTGTCACAAGAAGGAACTAAGGTAACTAAAGGCCAAGGAGGTAGGATAGATCTAGGCACAAAAGCTTGAGGACCAAGCTCAGTTCCTGGAACCCACATAAAAAATCTGATGGGGTAGCAATGGCATACACCTGTAATCCCAGCACTCTTCTGGTGAGATAGGAGGCAGAGACAGGACATTCAACCAGAAGCAAACTAGGTCAGCTAGCCTGAAGTACACCACAGAGTAACAGAAACAAGAAAGACCCTGCCTTAGCTAGGTGAAAGGTGAGAACTGATGAGGGGAAAGCTGTCCTCTGACCTCCACAAGCACACCCTCATTCATCCACACATTGTATACACACATACAATTAATTGTTTTTAAAAAGAGGGTCAGAGAGATAGCTCAGCAGGTAAAGACACTTACTGCCAAGTCTGACCCACGAGAGAACATGAGAGTCCCACAAAGAATGCTTATTTCAGCAAGTGAGGGTTCCCTTGGGCTCTGTGACTAGAGAGAAGCATCACACAGCTGCCGCCACACTCACCCGGCCCAGCACACCACCCTTGTTCTCCTCCTTTTCATTTTTTTATTTGTCAGACTTGCTTCATTCAGAGAGATATTTGGGGGGGGGGTGATGAAACCATTATGATACAGTATTAAAACTCAAGTTTTGTGTGTGTGTGTGTGTGTGTGTGTGTGTGTGTGTGTGTGTTTGAAACAGGGTGTCCCTGCAGTTTTACACAAGGCGTGGTAGCATGTGCCTTTAAACCCAGTCTTCCAGAGGTCGAGGTAGGTGGATCTCTGTGAGATCCAGGCCAGCCTGGTCTACACAGTGAGTTCCACGTGCACTGGGACTAGGGAGGCCCTATCCAAAAAAAGAAAAACCCTCAAGTCTTAATTATGAACCTTGATTTGTGCCATCAGAGGGAACCCTAAACAGAATTCTTTCATCCTGCGGGTCCACTTGCTAGACCAGTGAATCTCAGACTAGGTCAGTCCTAAAAAGATAATTCACCTCTGGGCCCTCAAAGTTAGCATATAATTCAATTCTTCTTGATATCAATGGGTTACATTCATTAGCCAATGTTTATATAATCTAAAACATTCTTCCAGAAATATGATTGAAGCTGGATATGGTGGTGCACGCCTGTAATCCCAGCAGGAGACAGAGGCAGGACAAGAGTAAGGCCAGTATGGTCTCTACAGCAAGTTCCAGCCAGCCAGGGCTATGGAGCGAGACCCCATCTCAAAAAAATTAATAAGAATAAATTGTTAATTGTGTGTAGGTTTGTGGATGTGTGTGGGTGCTTGCAGAGATCAGAGAAGGTAGAAAACTGGAACTGGAGTTACATGCTATTGTGAGCTACTGATGAAGGTGCTGTGAACAGAACTCATGGTCTCTGGAAGAGCAGACTGTACTCTTAATTAACCTCTGAGCCATTTCTTCAGTCCCTAAAATAGGTAAATTTTTCAAAGTGTGTGTGTGTTGTGTGTTTAGACTAAGATAATTTTTTTACTTTTTGTCTCAGAGGGGACACATGCTTACCACAGCACACATGTGAAGGTCAGAGGAAAATTTTGGGGAATCATTTTTCTCCTTCTACCATGTACGGCCCAGGGATGAAACTGGGATTGTAGGCTTGGGAGCAAGCACCTTTACCTGTTGAGCCATCTCACTAGTCTTAAAATAACTTTTTAAGTGGCATACTTAAATAATAAAATTAACACAGCCTTCTTTTGTTGTTTATTGTATTTATTTATCATTTGTGTGCACACCTCTGTGGACAACATGCCTGTTCGGGCATTTTTGGGACCAAAGCCTCACGTACCCCAGGCTGGCCTTGAACTTGCTAAGTAGCTGAGAATGACCTTGAACGTCTGATCCTTCTGCCTCATCTCCTGAGTGCTGGTTTTACAGGCACAGGCCACCACATCCAGCTCTATATGGTGCTGGGGACTGAACCCAGGGCTTCATGAATGATAGAAAAGCACTCTACCTGCTGAGCTACAGGCCAAGCCCATTGTTTTATTGTCCAGTTTACCTCATAAACATCTTGATGTTCTTCCTCTATTTCCTTTTGGGAAGATGGAGGAGGGGCGACTCAGGTCAAAGGAAAGACAGCAACTTAAAACCGTAACTACCTTTCCTATACCCTAAATCCTCAAGAGGATTTTGTGAATGGAAAAATATAAAATATAATTGAATAAACTTTATCCAGTAGAACTTAGAGAAGTAGAAATAAAGTGGCCTTAAAGGTTGTAACAAGTATCTCTCTGGTTTATGATTGTATTCCTTAACATCTGTTGGGGGACATTTTATGACCAAAGGGCCTGTCAGCATCAATGAGGAAAGACACTTTCCTCCCTGTTCTAGAATCTATGGTGTCTGGGGCTATTGAAATGGATATATACTGTAGTTCATACCAAAGGATGAAGAGGACTTGAGAGAAAGGAAAAGAAGCACAGGATTAAAGTGCAGAGTGGCCCGTGGCTCCCCTTTGAACTCTTCCTGCCTTTTTGGCATTTCATCAGGATCAAACAGGCAGTTGCAGTCAGCTCAAGGCCTCTGGTTCGCTGTGTAAATTTAGGAGTAGATTTTGAGGTTAGGATTATGTTTTGTGGTTACTTTAAAGTGGAAAGTATTGCATTCACCTTTTATATTCCCCAAAGAAAGAAGAAATGCCCAGCCATGTAATGAAATTCTTTTCAATCAGACCATTGTGTTGGGAAGAGATTTCACACCGAGCAAACCTTCTCAGGCAGACTCAAGTGTTTCCCATTATGGTTGCACATGGGTGTCAATGCACAAGCATCTGCTGCAGAGTGTGCAGTTCTCCAGACAAAATGCACACACTTGGTGTGCCTGGGACACAGAACTGTAGTCCTATCCGTGGTTGAACACTTGTTTGCACTCCTTGCTGCCATAACTCAGAACACAGATGATGGAAAAGCAAACTCAGCAGACTGTCTTGCAAACAAGGGAAAGAACATGGATTTGATGTAACGAGCAGTTCCAATGGTTGCAGCCTTAATACCACAATAAGAATTGCTCATTTCAATATCTTCAACATATCTTGCTTAATCCTTCACTTTGGAAATTTAGACTTTCATGTAAAACAAACATTGAAAGGGACAGTTAAAATAATGTGCTCATGGGGCTGGAAAGATGGCTCAGCACTTAAGAGCACTGGCTGCTCTTGCAGAGGACCCAGGTTCGATTCCCAGCACCCACATGGTGGCTACAAACTGTCCTTAACTCCAGTTCCAGAGGAATCCTATGCCTTCTTCTGATCGCCGTGGCATTGCACGACATGGGTGCACTTACATACATGCATGCAAAACACTAATATACATAAAATAAAAATAATAAAATATAAAAAAACATTATGCCAGGCATGGTGGCACACGCCTTTAACCCCAGCACTCCGGAGGCAGAGGCAGGCAGATCTTGGTGAGTTCAAGGCCAGCCTGGTCTACATAGTGAGTTCCAGGACAGCTGGGACTACAGGGAGACCTGTTTCAAAAAGACCAAAAAAACCCATATATTAGTGGTTTTGTTATGTTAATAAATTCCACATTAGTTTCTTCAAGGGTGCCTATAAGCATGGTATTCTGGTAATTTCTTTCTTCCTCTTTTTAAATTTTTGTTATATTTATTTATTTATCTTGTGTGTTCGTATGTGTGTGTGTGTGTGCATGTGCAGATGGGTATTATATGGCACATGTGTAGGTCAGAGGACAACTTGCAGGAGTCTGTTCTCTCCTTTCACCCTGTGGGGTCCTGGGGATCAAACTCAAGATACCAGGCTTGGCAGTCTACTTGATCTACTGAACCATCTTACTGATTTTTCTTTTTTCTTTCTTCTTTCTTTCCTTCTTTTTCACATCTCACTTTAAAAAAATAAATAAAACATTATTATTCACACAAATATCTTTTCCCAGCATTTCCCAATATGAGGAGCTTTATAGGTTACAAAGTCTATCATGATTAACCTTCCTCAAATGAAACTTTAGGGATCTGCTTTGAACCCACAAAAGAAATTAAATGCACAGTTAAGGCTGATTTTCATCGTCAAGATGCAACCGGGAATTGTTGTTAAAGCCGTCTCCTGCTGCCTTCATTAGAATCTTGATCTCCTGTTGCAAATTTATATTCCTCTGTGGGTTTAATGCAGATATTGGATATCCTTTTAATCTATATTTATTAGGAAAGCTATTGATGAGTCTGATTCAGCCACAAATTCATGTACAATGTTCTTTCTCGTGGCCACTCTAGTGGGAGTCTTAAGTGGATAAAATAAATGATCATTTTTCACTGAATAAGTGGCATATTGGATGTGCCAGTTAAAAACACATGGAGAGAGAGAGAGAGAGAGAGAGAGAGAGAGAGAGAGAGAGAGATCCCGCTTTAAGCTGCGTTTTGAAGCTGAAAGTGGTGACAAAGATCTGCAATCCCAGCACCTGGATATGTGGATAATAGAGAATAATAAAGAAGGCTGAATCTGTCTCCTTCCACCACCCCACAAATGTGTCCTTTCTCGGCTTCCCGATTCAGAACACTGTGTATCTAACACAACTCTGAATGGGAAGAAACTGTACCTGGAGAGGCGTGGGAGGCCAGCCTGGAAACCTGCTCTCTTCGGCATCACAGAGAGACTGACCTAAGCAACTCCATCTTGCAGACATCCCTACCTACTGGCATGCAGCTCTACTCAGTCACTAGAAGCCACTGAGAGGAGATTTGGGGAGAATATGGGAGAAAGACGGAAGTAAGAGCATTTCTCGTCCTTCCTCTCAGTTGAAGGCAGCATCTTGGGCGCACATAGGCACATCACCCATAGTGGCAGCTCCCACTGGGCAGCCTTCCATTGACAGAACCTCACTGAAAGCCATTTGGCAAGGGAGCCTAGAAAAGGTAGTTTGCAGATCAGCTTCTTACACACAATGCAGAGCAGAGCAGGGAACAGGTAAGGACCAGATCTGAAAATGACCAAATGACCTATGCAGAGAACACAAAGTTCTCACTGGGTCTGTTGAGGTAGGGCAAAGAACAACAGTTAACTCCAAGGCATGCATTCAGTGTTTCAGAGCAGATGCTGGGTGTTAGGAACTAAAAATTACACAGCATCTCAACTCTTAGTCTCCACTTCCAATCCTGATTCTTGCCTTTTATCTATTTGACTTTGGGCTGCTCTCTCAAACCCCTTCCAAGCTGCCTTATCGTACATTGTGAAATGGAAAAGGGGTAGTTGTATTGATTGTTACAAGGGTTACAGGAGGTGATCGCTTTTGGTGAACACACATTGGACATGTGTGGGGTGAGAAAGCCTACTGGACAGACCTTCATGGGAAAAGGTGGCACTCAGCGACTGCTTTCTTGGTACCAGGCCTGGAACCCAGTATTTCACACAAGGTTTTGTTGTCATTGTTGTTTGGTTTCTTTCTCTATTTTTTTATTTTATTTTTTTATTATTTTATTATTTTATGTATATGAGTGCATTGCCTTCATATGTATAAGTGCCCATGGAGGTCAGGACATTGGATTTCCCTGGAACTGGAGTTAGAGATGGTTGTTAGCCACCATGTGGGTGCTGAGCCACCTCTCCAGTACCATTGTTTGCTTTTTCAGACAGCATCTCACCTTGCAGCCCAGGATGGCCTGGAATTCACTATGCAACCCAGGCTGACCTCAGACTAGGGGCAATCCTTCTGCTGCAGCCTTACCAGTGCTGGGATGACAGCCATGAGTCAGCATACCTGAGTCCAGTCCAAATGGGGAAGGCCTGTACCAGGGCCAAGTAACTCTGGGATGAGAATTCAGCAGGGTATCATGAACTTTTTTTTTCGGTCTTTTTGAGACAGGGTCTCCCTGTAGCCCCAGTTGGCATGAAACTCACCACGTAAACCAGTCTGGCCTAGAACTGTACAGACCAGGCTGGCCTTGAACTCACAGAGATCTGCCTGCCTCTGCCTCCCAAGTGTTGGGATTAAAGGCGTATGCCACCACGCCCAGCTATCATGAACTTATTCTGCAGAAACCCATAGGACCTCACAGAGAAGACAAGAATATTTCATCAGGGTGGAAAGGCTACTCAAGACGGGGTCAGGGCCCAGACTGGGCACCTTGTAATAAAACAATAATGATAATATAGTAGCTGGCACTAAGTGAGGTCTCACTGAGACTTAAACTCCATGCCTAACTCACTGAGCTTTTGTCAAGGTGGGATCTCCCTGGGAGGTATATAGTCTTTTTTGTTTTGTTTTGTGTTTTGTGTTTTGTTTTGCTTTGTCTCTAAGACAGGATGTAACTTTTGGGACCGGAAAATAGCTATGTAGACCAGGCTGGCCTTGAACTCACAGAGATATGCTGAGTCTGCCTCCTAAGTGCTAGGATTAAATGTAAACACATCACCACAACAGGCTTTTTTTTTTAATGCTAGTAGTAGGCAAGATCACTACTTTTCTTCTTTAAAGAAAGTAGGGCCTGGGGCTGGAGAGATGGTTCAGCAGTTAAGAGCACTGGCTATTACTGCACAGACCTGGGTTTGAATCCCAGCACTCACATGGCGGCTAACAGCTATCTATAACTCCAGTTATAGAGGGACCCAACACCCTCTTCTGTCCTCCTCGAGCACTGCATGACACAAGTACACTTACACACATGCAGGTATAACACTCATACATGAAGAATAAAAATAAATTTTTTAAATTAAAAATAAAGTAGGGCCTTGCTTGATGACCTATGTCTATAATCCCAGCACATGGGCAACAGAGGCAAGAGAATCAGGATTCAAGCTCATCCTCTACTATACAGTAAGTTTGACACCAACCTGGACTACATAAGGCTTTGTCTCAAAATGAATGAATGAATGACTAAATAAAATTCAGGAAAATAAAAGAAAATAAGGAGCCAGGGGTGGTGGCGCACACCTTTAATGCCAGCATTTGAGAGGCAGAGGCAGGTGGGTTTCTGTGAGTTAGAGGCCAGCCTGGTCTACATAGCAAGGTCCAGGCCAGCGGGGGTACAGGGAGACCCCATCTCAAAACAAAACAAAAAAACACAACAATAAATACTTCAAACGTGTTTTTCATTGAAAAATACTAACCCTTATTTCTTCATTTTATGCTGGAGTGGGTGGGGGGAATATCTTGCAAATAAAAGTAGACCTTTTCTTTGTATTTCAGAGCTGTTCAATTATAAACACTGCTGAAATTCATTCAAGCGCTAGTCTCCTTAAGGCTTTTTAAATGCAGCTGCTAACCTGTCTAGATGTTTAACTTGCACGTTTCAAAACCTGTCAGTTAAGCCTTGCTTACTGTTACTGCTCTTCTCTGAAGCTATAAGCCAGAAGAGAAATTATGTAGCAAATTGGAAATATGCACCCTATACTTGATGGCAACACAAAAGACTGGCTGATGGGCCAGGGTGTAAGACACTTCAGTCCTTGCCTTAGAAAATGAATAAGATTAAAGGGCTCCTCTTCTGGCAGCCTCTAATGAGGCTGTGTCTTCTCAGTTCTGAAACAAGTAGAGAATTGATTCCAGCACGAGGATACCTGGTCTATTCCAAGGGAAAAAAAATTAGTCAAACCTATTGTTTGCCAAGTTTACTAGTTAATTCCCTTAAGTTGTGACACTGGCAACAAGAAGACACAGCTCTTTAAAAATATCTCAGGCTGGAGAGATGGCTCAGTGGCCTAAGAGCACTGGCTGGTCTTGCAGAGGACCTGGGTTCAATTCCCAGCACCCACATGGCAGCTAACTTCAGTTCCAAGGGATCTGATGCCTTCTGACCTCCAAGGGCACTGCACAACACAGGAGCATTTACCTACATGCAGGCAATAGACTCATATACATAAAATAAAATAATAAATAAAAATATTAAAAAATATATATCTTGGGAGACAGCTCAGTGGGTAAAGGTGTCTGTTGCCTGTGAGTTCAAGGCCAGCCTGGTCTACATAGTGAGTGAGTTCCAGGACAGCTGGGGCTACAGGGAGAGCCTGTCTCAAAAAAAAAAAAAGAAGGACTAGGAATGCAGCTCAGTAGGTAGAGTGCCTGGTATGCACAGGGCCATGGGTTCTATCCTCAGCATGGCATACATAAACCAAGTGTGGGGTGCACAATTGTAACCCAGAGGAAGAAGCTAGGAGATCAGGAATTCCTTGGTTACATAATGAGTTTGAGGCTAAACTGGGTTATGTGGGACCCAGTGTCAAAAAAATAAAAATAAAAATATGTGGTGGTACCTTTAATCCCAGCACTCAGGAGGCAGAGGCAGCAGGGGGCGGTTTTGGGGGCGCGTTTCAGAGGGGAATCTTTGTGAGATGGAGGTCAGCCTGGTCTACATAGCGAATTCTAGGCCAACTGGGGCTACAGGGAGACCCTGTCTGAAAAAAAAACAAAAAGATAAATAAAGTAGGGTTCCAAGATGACTCAGCAAGTAAAGGCACAAGTCACCAAGTCTAATGACCTGAGTTGGATCCCTGAAACCCACATAGTAGAAGAGAACTGACTCCTGCAAGTTATCATATGACTTCCACGCATGGGCCATGGTACACTCACTCACAGACATCACACACATAAATAAATGTGAAAACCTTCTTAAGAATAAGGAAATAATCTCAGTATATGAATGGCCGAGGGTATGAATGTACAAGAGTCCATGGGCTAACTGTGTTGAACACCACTGTCTCTATTCTTTGATGTTGCTGGTCTTCAAACAAGGGCAGAGGGAATGGGAAGAAATTTTTCTTTGCAAAATTTTGAGACAAACCCTTGTCATCAGGGAACCTGCCTTCTTGTGAAGGAAGCAAAGCAAATCCCTTAGGAATGATTGAATAATAATTTCAAATGTACACAGGGATCATAAGCACTGTCTCATCCCAAGGACGAAATCGTAGTGCTTCTGAAAAGGCTCTTGAAGAGCTGAAAAGATTTTGAAGGAAGACATTAGAAAAAGTGAAAACTTTGGGGCTGGAGAGTTGGCTCAAAGATTAAGAGATTGCTGTTGCAGAGGACTAGGTTTGATTACCAGCACCCAAGTAGCTGCTAACAATGGTCCAGTTTCAGGGAATCTGATGCCGTCTTTTGACCTTCTGTGGGCATTATATGACACAGGTGCACTCACGTCCATGCAGGCAATACGCTCATACACATAGAATAAAAGTAATAAAAAAAATTTTTTGATCTTTTTGAGACAGGGTCTCCCTGTAGCCCCAGCTGGGCTGGAACTTGCTATGTAGACCAGGCTGGCCTCTAACTCACAGAGATCTACTTGCCTCCCCCTCCAGAGTGCTGGGATTAAAGGCATGCACTACCACACCTAGCACCCAAAAATAATTAAATTTTTTTTTAAATGTTAAGTGAAACATTGCAAAGAAACCACCTATGATTCCAGCATTCAGGAGAACTGCCACAGAGACAAGGCCAGCCTGGGCTACATAACAAGTTCCAGGCCAGTCAGGGCTACACAGTGAGATCCTGTCTCAAAAAAAAAAAAAAAAAAAATTTAAGAAATGAGTGTGATGGTGCACACCTTTAATCAGCACTTGAGGCAGAGGCAGGCAGAGTTACAGGTCAGCCTGGTCTACTTAGGGAGCTCCAAGATAGCCAGGGATACAAAGTGAGACCATCTCTCTCTCTCTCTCTCTCTCTCTTTTTTTTTTTTTTTTTTTGGTCTTTTTGAGACAGGGTCTCCCTGTAGTCCCAGCTGACCTGGAACTCACTATGGAGACCAGGCTGGCCTTGAACTCACAGAGATCCACCTGCCTCTGCCTCCCAAGTGCTAGGATTAAAGGCGTGCGCCACCAGGCCCGGCCTGAGACCATCTCAAAATAAAGTATAGTTTGTCAGGCTTGGTAGCAAGCACCTTTACTCCCTGAACCACTGCACCAAGTCCCAGCCTCCACCCCCAATTTTTTTTGAAACAGGGTCTCACTATATAGCCTGACTGGCCTGGAACTTGCTATGTAGACCAGACTGGCCCAGAACTCACAGATTCATGTGCCTCTGCCTCCAAAGTGCTAGGACTAAAGGTGTGCACCATCCCATTTGGCCCTGTTTTTGGTTTTTTGAGACAAGATCTCATGTAGCCAAAGCTTGCCTGGAACTCTCCCCTCCACTTTCCAAATTCTGAGACTATAGGCATGAACCATCTGTAACTGTCAACTACTGGTTTGGGGGTCGGGGGTTGGGGAGGTTTGTTTTTGTCTGTTTTTTGGAGGGGAATTGTTTTCTTGTTTTGAGGGTTGTTTTTTTTTTTTTGCTGTTGTTTCTATTTTTTTAATTTTATTATTTTTATTTTATGTGTATGAATGTATTGCCTGCATGTAGGTAAGTGCACCCGTGTTGTGCAATGCCTGTGGAGGTCAGAAAAAACCGTTGGATCCCCTGGGACTGGAGTTACAGTCATTAGCTGCCATGTGGGTGCTGGGATTCAAACCCAGGTCTTCTGTAAGAATAACCAGTATTCTTAACCACTGAGCCATCTCTCCAGCCCCTTTTTTTATTTTTATTGAGGCAGGGTCTCCCTGTAGTCCCAGCTGGCCTGGAATTCACTATGTAGACTAGGCTGACCTCCATCTCACAGAGCTCTACCTGCCTCTGCTTCCCGAGTATAGTGCTGGGATTAAAGGCATACACCACCACACCCAGCTTTCTCTCTTTTTAAATATTTTATTTTTATATATGTATATGTGTATGAGTGTGGATGCCCATTGAGGCCAAGAGTGTGTGCTGGATCTCCCTGGAACTGTAGTTGCAGATGCTTGAGAACTGCCTGATATGGGTACTGGGAACCGAACTCAAGCCCCTTTGCAAGAGCAGTTTGCACTCTTAACCACTGAGCCATCTCTCCAGTTTATGAATTGGAATCTCATGCAGTAGCCTGGGCAAGCCTAGAACTATATACTCAGGCCAGCTTCAAACTCAAGACTTTATAAACTCCTGCCTCAGACTCCTGAATGTTAGGATTGCAGGTGTCTCCATACCCAGCAGTATTAGGACTGAACAGAAGACAATCCTTAACTTTTCTTTTCTTTGTTGAGACAAGGCCTTGCTGTACAGCCCAGGTTGACTTCAAACTCACAATCCTGCCTCCCTGTCTCCCTCTAGTACTGGGAAACACATGTATGTACACCACAATAACCAGCAGATAGCCCTTCTTTTATTTATTAATTTTTGTTCTTTTTGAGACAGGGTCTCCCTGTAGCCCCAGCTATCCTGGAACTCACTATGTAGACCAGGCTAGCTTGAACTCTTGAACTTACAAAGATCCTCCTGCCTCTGCTGGGATTAAAGGTGTGAGCCACCAGATAACCCTTCTTAAGATACGCAAGATAAAGTATTGGTGTTGACATAACATCCACACAACTCAGACCTTACCTTGTAGTTCAGTTTGAATGACAGTGTTGATGTTTGTACAGGGAGCCACTTGCCTGTTTCTCTGGAGGAAACAGTGATATCTTGAGGAGTCCATAAATTACTATTGATGGATACTATTATTTTGATCAGCAGAGACTAGGGCATTCCCATACCTCACAAGCTTGATTGGATCAAGTACTTTACATAATCCATTTTCTGACAAATTGTAGTAACACAAACACTTTTTAAAACTCCCATTGCGCATCCTGGATAGGCTCTGTCAGGGAGTACATTAGAAGAGCAAATTTTCTAAAATATTCTGTTGCTTTTAAACCCTAATTGACCTCCGGAGAGAAGGCCATGGAGTCATCACATTAGCCCTTGCACACTGTTTCCTTTACCTCTAAGAGTCACCAGTATCTAACTTGTGCTGTTTCAACAAATGGCAAGAATTTTTAAACAGTTGGAGCCCTAATCTATGATTGGAGATGGGATCCCAAATTATAATATTCTAAATCAAAGGATAAAGTACAGAATGTCTCCGAAATGTGTGTTTCTCTTGCCTTCTCTCTAAACTTCTATAACCAACTCTGTTATTTCAAAGCTACAAAAGCATAGGGTAGCACACCTGTGGTCTCAGCTATCAGGAGGCTAACAGAGGATGCCTGAGCCCCAACAGTTCGAGGCAGCTAGATAACAGTCCCTGTCGTGCCCCCCTCCCCCACCCCCCTCCCCCCCCGTGACAGGGTCTCACTATGTAATCCTGGCTAGTCTGGAACTCTCAATGTAGACCAGGCTCGCCTTGACCTCCCAGAGATCCATTTGCCTCTGCCTCACAAGTGCTGGGATTAAAGGGACATGCCACTACACCCAGAATGAGACAATCCTCTTAACAGGGGAAAAAAATTAGTTGCAGAAGTTTTCACATCTGGCCAAATGCTACCAGCATGGAATTCAAACACTTGGACGCCTGCCTGAGGCCTATATCCCCTTTGGTCTTCATGTCCAAAAGCTGGTAGAGGGTATAGATGTTTTTGATCAGAACAGGGCCTGGTTGATGGCCCCTGAACCCATGTAAGGAGACAGGCCATGCCTTTCTAATGCATGCAACTCACTGGCTTCATCTTGGTGCTTCCAGCTCCCACACAATGCTCACCAGAACTAAGTGCACTAAGTACACAGAGCCTGGGAGAAGGTAGATAGCAACACAAATGGGCAGCCACAAGATGAGCCAGGAAGATGGACAACAGAGAAAGCAAAGTCAGGGTGACTGAGTTTGACTGTTTCAAAGTTAGGAAGGCAAAGAAAATAAGGAACAAAATAATGGAGCATGAAGTTAAACAGGATGTCATGGCGCACGCCTTTGATCCCAGCACTCAGGAAGCAGAGGCTGGTGGATCTCTGTGAGATCAAGCCCAACCTGGTCTACATAGTGAGTTCCAGGACAGCTGGAACTATACAATGAGACTGTCTCAAAAGACAGTTTTGAGACCCTGTCTCCAAACAAACAACAAACAAACAAAAACAAAAAAAATCAGAGCCTATTCTTTTGATTAAAAAAAAAAAAAATCAAGTAACAGTAGATTTAAAATAATTTAAAGAAAAATTTAAAAATTTATAAAAATAGTCATGCTTGGGGCTGGAGAGATGGCTCAGCAGTTGAGAACACTGGTTGTTCTTGCAGAAGACCCGGGTTCGAATCCCAGTACCCACATGGCAGCTAACGACTGTCCATAACTCCAGTTCCAGGGGATCCAACAGCCTCTTCTGTCTTCTGTGGGCATTGCACGACATGGGTGGACTTGCCTACATGCAGGCAATACACACATACACATAAAATAAAAATAAAATATATTTAAAAAAAGAAAAAAAAATAGCTGTGCTTTACCAAGAAGAAATAACTGACCCTTAATGGAACTCAACAAAGCCATGCTATCTCTACCTCTGCCCTTTCATATGGCATTTTAAAGTCTTAAGGAGGGTTATTTGTGCTTTCTCTGTCCTTTTACATGGCATTTTGAATTCTAAGGATAGACAGTTGTGATACTTTCTCCTTCCTTAAAATTAGTGGGCTCCCAGGGACACTAGAGGTAGAACTGGTTATGAGCAAGGGTTCTATCCTTGATGACCTTCAAGCCCACTCATTTCCAACTAGCTACCCAACAGAGTTTAGGGTATGTCTGCTGGCTTCTTCACTGTTTTCTATATTTTCCAAATATTCCACAAGGAACTGTCATAACAATGAGGAATTAGAATTAGAAAAACTAATTAGGAAAAGAAAAGACATTGCTGATGGAGCTAAGAGATGTACCAGGTCCTCACTGGGGAGCCAGGGACATGTATCAGACCATGTGAAGCATGTGAAAATGGAAGTGCAGTTTCCATCTCGGGATGTGAGTGACGGTGAGACAATAGAGGCACCGAGACAGTCATCCCAACTGAATAGGAGGGGTGGGAACCTCTGGCAGAGATGGAGTTGAGGTTAACACAAGAAAAGATTGCCAGTGAGGGGGCTGAGGAGGTGGCTCAGCAGTTAAGAGCATGTACTGCTCTTGCAAAGGACCCAAGTTTATTCCTACCTGTAAATCCAGCTACAGGGGGATCTGACACCTCTGACCTCTGGCCTCTGAGGGCACAGGCACCTGCAGTTATGTACATATACCCATACATAGACACACACATAATTTAAAATAATAAAAATACATTTTTTGAAAGATTTTCAGAAAAAGAAAAGATTGCCAGTAAAACTGCTTTGTGGATCAAGTCAGTTGACTGTTCCAGGGAACACTAGTTCTAGAACGGGCACATAGGAGATGGAGGCAGAGATCTTAAGGCTCAGGCCAGCCTGAGCTACATAGTGACACTATCTCAAAATAAAATTGGGCTGGAGAGATGGCTCGGCCATGAAGGGCACTGGCTGCTCTTGCAGAGGACCCAGGTTCAGTTCCCAGCACCCACAACCATCAGTTCCAGGAGATTCAACACCCTCTTCTGACCTTTACAGGAATTGCACGACATGAGTGCACTTACATACATGCAAACAAAACACACATATAAAATAAAAATAATGAAACATTAAAAAGTAATTGGGGCTGGAGAGTTGGCTCAGCAGTTAAGAACACTGGTTGTTCTTGCAGATGACCCAGGTTCGAATCCCAGCACCCACATGGCAGCTAACAACTGTCCGTAACTCCAGTCCCAGGGGATCCAACAGCCTCTTCTGATCTCCGCATTGCATGAAATGAGTGCACTTACCTACATGCAGGCAATACACGCATACACATAAAAATAAATAAATAAAAATAAATAAATAAATAAATAAATAAATAAATAAATAAATAAATAAAAATTTTTTAAAAAGAACATAAGTAAGTAGGGGCTGGTGAGATGGCTCAGTGGTTAAGAGCACTGACTATTCCTGCAGAGGACCAGGTTCCATTCCCAGCACCTATACCCCAGCTAACAACCATCCATAACTCCAGTTCAGGAGATCCAACACCTCTTGTGACACCCATAGGCACTGCACAACACGGGTGCACTTACATACATGCAGGCAATGCACTCATACATATAAAAATACAAAAATAGCCAGGCTGGTGATGCATGCCTTTAATCTCAGCACTTGGGAGGCAGAGGCGGGTGGATCTTTGTGAGTTCTAGGCCAGCCTGGTCTACATAGTGAGTTCCAGGACAGCTAGAGCTACAAGGAGACCCTGTCTCAAAAAGACAAAAAAAAAAAAAAAATTAAAAATAATAATAAAGAAGTAAACGAATGAATAACCAGTTCTAATTGATTGAATCTTACTGGTTGTCTTGGAAAAATCTCTGGAAAGAGGGAGTAAGAGGTCTAGAAGCTTCTTCCCTTTGCTCTCATCCCCTGCTTTCAAGCACCCTCCAGAACTGAACCATAACTATCATCCCAGCACTACAGAAACTGAGAAAGGAGGATTATCCTGAATTCAAGGTCAGCTTGGGCAACAGGAGACGACGTCTGCAAAGAAAAAAGAAGGAAGAAGGAAGGAAGGGAGGGAGGAAGGAAGGAAACATGAAAGGTAAGGTTACCATTTATGAGAAACCAGAGGAACTTCATCCCCCTAGGCCTGCAGAGAAACCTGAAGCTAGTTTCCAGCATTATCCTCCTCAAGGATTGCTGGTGGAACAATTGATCGTCCACCTCTAGCTTCCCATTGTTGGCAGCTTTGGAGGAGTCCCCAGGCAGGAAGCAACATCTTCTTTCCTAGTGTGCACAGGAGGAGATGTACACAGGAAGTGGTCTGGTCAGTTTGAATTGACTAGCAGCCCACTTAGGGCTACCCACTTCTAGCACTGCTGAAATTGAAAGCCAGACTGAGACGACTTGAGTCATGTTACCGAAGACCTTAGGCAGGGCAATAAAAAGGCTCAATGTTGTGGGGGTTTCATTGTTGTTTTTTGTTTTATTTATTTTATCTTAATTTTATTTGTAGGGTCTGCTTTTAATAAGGAGCATCTGGCTGCTTCATGGGGAATAGATTTGAGGACTGCAAGGGTAGAAACAGAGGGAAATAAAAAGAGGTTTATAGAAATGGGCCTGGTGAGATGATAGCACTATCAAAAGCCGGCTTCCCAACAAGACAGAGGGACTAAGGATGTGGCTCAGTTTGTAGGGTGTCAAGCATGCAGGAAACCCTGGTTGTAGTAAAAAAAATAAAAGAAAAAACAACACACAGACACACACACACACAAAGGGGATAGGAGACGGGGTCCACATAGCTGTGCATAGTAGTATATGCTCTAATTCTAGCACTAAAGAAACTGATGAAGGAGTATTATCTGGAATTCAGGGTCAGCGTGAGCTATATGAGACCCTGCCTGGAAAAAAAAATGGAGGAAGGAAGGAGTTGAATAATGGAACATACACTCTTGTAATCCCAGCACTTTGGACGTATAAATAGAATTCCAGGCCATCCTGGACTACATGTGACCATGTCTCAAGAAACAATCAAATGGACAAAGCTGTTTATTGTTTTCTATGATACAGCAGAAGGTAACCTAGACAGAATTTTGGCAGCATCCAAGCATAGGAACACACACCTTAGTTCTTGAGAGGTAGAGGTAGGAGGATCAAGAGTTCAAGGTCATCCTCAGCAACATAAGGAGCTCCAGGCCAGCTTGTCCTACACAGTGAATGGTGACTCTGTCTCAAGAAGAAATAACAAGGGGGGTAGGAGGGTTAGGGGTGGAAGGAAGAGGGAAAAGAAAGAAAAAAAAAACAGGAAAAGAAAAAAATCAACTTCTCAATGCTTGGAGGTGGGATCAGGAATTTATACATACAGAGTAAAAGAAACTAGGGGGATGGACTCAGTGGGGCATGCCTTTAGTCTCAACACTCTTGGCAGGCAGAGGCAGATCTCTATGAGTTCAAGACCAGCCTATAACTCCAGGGATCATACTTTGGGGGAATCAGGTTGCTTTTCCTCTGACATCTTCACAGGAAGGCCTCTCCTGTCTTCATGTTACAGCTTTGTGGTCACAAGATGGTAGCTGTATCTTTCTTTTTTTCCTTTTCTCTTTAGGGCTGGCAAACAAGGTTTTGTTGCTGTTGTTATTTTGTTTTGTTTACTTTTGCAAGCAATGTGATATTAAGTAGACAAATGGGTTGCATATTTTCTGAGCCAGGGTCTCTAGCTCAGGGTAACTCAAACTTTTTTTGTAGCCAAAGACAATCATAAATTTCCAATCCTGTTGCCTCCATCTCCTCACCCAGTTTAATGTGCTAGGGATTGAATCCAAGGCCCTGTTCATGCCAGACAAGCACTCTACCCGTACTTCCACCTTTCGAAGCAATGCAGAGAAGAAAGAGGCGTAGGGCAAGTCAGCCCTTTCTGTTGCCAAAGGACAGCTTTCCCACAAGTCTAAACCCAGCTGATGGCTTCCCTGGCCAGAACTGTGGTGCATGTCTACCCCTCTTTACAATTGAGCCCAGGAAAAGGAAGTATTGTCAGCTGGGCCTCTGGAGCCCTGAATGACAGGGCAGAGTATGTGTAACAAAAAGAAATGGAGACACTATTGTACACACAATTAGTAACTGATTGATCATAGATGCTGCTTCTGTAGATGGGGTCAGCCACACCTTATAGTCTATCCAATACCTTCCCTGAACTGCTAAACTCCTAGCATATAACAGCTTCAAGGTAGGGTGGGAAAACAAGATTAACTTCCTAAATTACTGGCTTATCCTACTTAGTACATTTGCTAATCTGCTAAACACAGAACTCCTCCCCTCTAAATTTAGAGACCCTTATCATCTAAAGTCTGTAAAAGTTAGGAATTTTCACGGGGCGTGGTAGCACATGCCTTTGATCCCCATACTCTGGAGGCAGGGACAGGCAGATCTCTGTGAGTTCCAGGCCAGCCTGGTCTACATAGTGAGTTCAGGCCAACTGGGGCTAAAGAAAGACTCTGTCTCAAAAAGACCGAAAAAAAAAAAAAGTTAGGAATTTCCATTGTTCTGTGGGTTTCTACTGGATCTCCTATTCCAGCTTCCCTTTCTGTGAGTTATTAAAGGACCTGATTATCTGAAATATCTGAAATCAGTCTCAGCACATCTCTATCAAACCTGGAAAGAACCTTTGTTGTTTAAAACAGTAACACAGCCAGGCACATGCCTTTAATCCTAGCACTTGGGAGGCAGAGGCAGGCAGATCTCTGTGAGTTCAAGGGCAGCCTGGTCTACATAGTGAGGACCAGGACAGCAGGGGCTCCAGGGAGACCCCGTCTCAAAAAAAAAAAAAAAAAAAAAAAAAAGACCAAAAATAAATAAATAAATAATAAAAACAGTAACACAAGCTGGACATGATGCAGTATACCTTTAATGTGCCTGCACTTGGGAGGCCCAGGCAGGTGGATCTGATCTCTTTGGATTTGAAGCCCTGCCTGATCTATATAGTGAATTCCAGGGCAGCTGGGACTACAGGGAATCCCTGTCTCAAAACAAACAAACAAACAAACAAACAAACAACAACAAAAAAAAAAACAGAAAATAAAAAAATAAATACAAAACCACTCAGAGGGAACAGCAAGCAAGGAGGAAGCTGAGTAGCTCCCACAAAGGTAAAAGGAAAATAAGGACGGCCACAGAAGATTCTTTGGAGGAAGAGGAAGGCTTAAGGAGGTTAAGAGCCTCCAGTCAAAGCTGGGTGTGGGTGAAGCCTGCCTTTAATCCCAGAAGCAGTAGGATCTCTGTGACTTCAAGACCAGCCTGGTCTACATAGAGAGTTCCTGGGCAGCTAGGGTACAGGGAGACCCTGTCTCAAAAACACACACAAAAAAACCCAAAAACCCAAAACAGAGTTTCCAACCAAGCTTGATGATCTACCTATAATCTCAACACTTGGGAGATGGAGGCAGGAGGATGAGGAATTCAAATCTAACCTCAGTTATCAGTTTGAGGTCAGTTTGTCAGGAAGATCTTGTCTCAAAACAGCAACAAAAGCATTCCTAAAAGTCTGAAAGGAGGGGAAGTCCACTGAGTTTGGCACTACAGAGGTGACTAGAGACAATGACAGGAACAGTCTCTGTGACAGGGTAGACAAGGAACTCTAAGTAAAAGCTGGGACAGAGCTCCGTGGTAGAGTGCTTGTGCTACTGGCTTCCCTTCCCAGAATGGCAGGTTGGGAGGGAACTATAACCAGGAAAGGTGTGAGGAAGTAGTGACTCATTTTCTTTTACATTTGGCCTTGAATGAAGAATGGAGTTAAAAAGGGAAGGGTATTTTAGGATGGATTATGCTGTCTTTCTCACACTGCTATATGGAGATATCTATATCTATATCTATCTATCTCTATATCTATCTATCTATCTATCTATCTATCTATCTATCTATCTACCTCTTAGATGACAGAAAGGTGGTGCTATAGATAGGACATAGAACCCAGAACCCATGGCTTCATACATCCTGCCTAGATAAGTGCTCCACCACTGAGCTATATTTCCAACACCATATTATCTGTTTTAAAACATGAAGTAGCATGGTGTCATAACCTCATTTCTTCTCAAAACTATAGGATAATTTGCTTTATGTTTTTGTTGTTGGGAATGGTTGTTGTTACTTGTTTGCTTGTTTGTCTGAGACAGTCTCATGTAGCCCATGTAGGCCTTGAACTGGATATATAGCTGAAGATGAAGATGACCTTGAACTCTGGCCTCTACTTCCTAAATTCTGGGATTAGAGGATGCATAATACCCAATTTATAACATATTTTATGCTTTTTTTTTTTTGCCTTTTTGAGACAGGGTCACCCATAGCCACAGTTGGCCTGGGTTCACTATGGAGACCAGGCTGGTCTCGAACTCACAGTGATCATGAATGCTGGGACTAAAGATGTACGCCACCACACCCAGCTTTAACTATATTTTTGAGAAAGGGCCTGAATATATAGCCCTAGCTGGGCTAAAACTTGATATGTAGACCAGGCTGGCCCCAAACTCACAGAGATATGCCTGTCTCTGCCTTACAAGAGCTGGGATTAAAGGCTTTAACTATTATGCGTGGTGTTGAGCTCAACTTCTAGATTCTGTGTCAGTGGGCATGAGCATGTGCTACCACCTCACCTGACTTTATATTTTACACAGTGAACAGGAAAAGTAGAGTTTGAATCCTAATTCTGCCCCTAACTAGCTGTATGATCTTTTCAAAAAACAATTTATTTTTAACTATATGTTTATGGTAAATGGACATGTCAGTGCAGGTGCCCTTGGAATCCAGAAGAGGGGGGTCAGATGCCCTGGAGCTGGAGTTACAGTTTTGAGTCGCTCAACATGGATGCTGGGAACCAAATTCAGGTCCTCTGTAAGAGTAGTGTGTGCTCTTAACCACTGAGCCATACCTCTAGCCCTTAGTTATGTGACCTTTCTAAAAACTATTTTATTATTTTTACATGTATGAGTGTATTGTCTGCATGTATGTAAGTGCACCCATGTTGTGCAGCGCCCTTGGAGGTCAGAAGGCGGCATCAGATCTCCTGGAACTATAGCTACAGATGGTTATTAACCATCACGTGGGTGCTGGGAATTGAACCCAGGTTCTCTGCAAGAGTAGTCAGTGCTCTTAATCGCCGAGCCATCTCCCTAGCCCCTAGTTATATGATCGTAAGGCAGTTGCTTAATCTTTCCAAATCTTTGGCTCCTCAATAAAACCAGACAATCCTGCTTATTCCCAAAGCTGGCAAATGACTAGATAGATGCCTGTAAGAGCCTGTCATGGTGCCTGGTACACAGTAAATCATCCACAAGTGGTACTACCTTCCTCTTGCCTTGCCGGCCAGAACTAGTATTTATATATCAAGGATCTAAATGAAATTCCCATGAGATCGTATAACAAATGCTTAATAACATTTACAGTTTCCTTCCAGCCAAATCACAGGCAGACAAATTAAGCCCGTATAGCCATACTACATAACGCATACAAGCTAGGTTCCTAGGTAATGTTTCCCTATTTGTAACGTGGCAGAAAATCATGTACCTGCTTGTCTTTCTGAGGCTCAGAGTATAGCCAGAGGGCTGAGCATCAGCTGAGCATCTGCCTCCTCCTTGAAATTCAGGGTCAGCAGGAGGACAGACCCACAAGAGCACTCACAAGAGGAGAGAGTTCTTAGCAAGACAGATATAAGGCAGATATTAAGCCAGCAAATGTGTGCATGTACATGGATGAAAGAGTGTACTGTGAGACCTCTCGGATTAAGTGACAGCTAACTTTAGGTTACTACTTTATATTTATATTGTTAGGATCTTTACTTTTAGTCAACCTAGTTCTTTATGTGGAAACTGGTATAAGTAAAAGAGTTGAGCAGAGTGGATGAGAGCTTTGTTCGTCATGGAGAGTCCAATGTCCCCATCCTGCACAGGACTCCTATTGCTCCAATGGAACTGCAAAGAACTGATACTAGACACTATTGCATTCTGGGTGCTCTGGAGCTTTCTCTGTCCTTTCCTTTTCTTGTTTCTTTTTTGTTGTTTTTGGTTGTTGTTTTGAGAGCTATAGTCTGGCAACATAGCCCAGGCTGGCTTTGGACTTACAGTGATCCTCCTGCCTCTGCCTCTGGAATGCTAGGATTACAGATGTGTACCACTCTTCTAGTTTGCTTTCTGTTGCTATGAGAAACACTGACCAACACAGAAAAAAGATTTTATTTCTGCTTGTAACCCAGGTCACAATCCAACACGGAGAGAATTCAGGGCAGGCCTCAAGGCAGGAACCTGGAGGCTGGAATTGAAGCAGAGACCACAAAGGAATGCTGCTTACTCCCTTGCTTCCCCTGGCATGCTCAACTACCTTTCTTTTTCACTTTGTTTTGCTTTGTTTGGTTTTGTGACAGGGTCTCACTGTGTAGCCTGGCTGGTCTGGAACTATGTATATAGACCAGGTTGGTCTTGAACTCACAGAGATCTGCTGGGGTTAAAGGTGCATGCCAACTACACCTGGCTCAGCTACCTTTCCTAAACAATCCAAGTGCACCAGCCCAGGGATGACACTCCCTGTAGCAGACTGGACCCTCCTAAATCAATTACCAATTAAGAAAATGCCCCCCTCCCCAGACATGCCCCCTGGCCCATCTGATGGAGGCTCCCTCCCAACCGAGAGTCTTTTCACAGACATAACTGGTTTTGAGTCAAGTTGACAAAAAGCTAAGGCCTGTGCCAGCCTCAATTCTCTTGCCAAAGAGGTAAAAGACCAGTGACCTTGGGCAGAGCCCTAAAAATCCTATCAATCTTGTCTCCTCCCCTTTTCGTGTGTCTGTGCGATAGATGGAACCTAGTGCCTTATTGATTCTAAACAGATGTTCTACCACTAAGCTACCTTCCCCCAGCCCCTCTTATCAGTGAATGGAAGATAGGGCCTAGGGGATCTCCAAGTCTCCTTCCAGGCAGCAGATCCTGCAAGTCACTCATTAACAAGGCTAAATAATACCCAAATACTTCCAGGCTAGAACATGGCTAGGCCTAGACCCTGGGGCAGTTAAAAGGTGTCCTGTCCATGTCATTTGGTGGCACACAACTCTAATCTCAGTACTAGGGAGAGGTAGAGGCAAGTGGATCTCTGTGAGTTTTTGAGGCCAGTCTGGTCTACAGTGTGAATTCCAGGCCAGCGATGGCTACATACTGAGACCCTGTCTCAAAAAAAAAAAAAAAGTTACGGCTATAGAAAAAAAGGCGAAGTCAAGTTGTCAATGCAGAACCAGAAAAGGGTGAATTTATTCCTCTTCTCGATTATGAAGACCTTTTCCTTGCCAGAGACCTAGTAGGTTGTTTCTTTGGCTGGGCAGACCTCTTGGCCCTGGAAAATAGACTCATTTACCTTGGATAAGGCTACACACACACAAACCTGGAATCTTCCAGTTTAGATGTGCTTTGACCCTACAGAGGCTTTTATTCCCTCTTTCATGAAATGAATCATGATTAATGATAGCCAGAGGGTGAGGACTTACAGTCATGCCTTATTACCGAAGGCGAGTCTTCACCCTCACCAATGATGACAGCAGTGACGAAGCATTTCATCAACTGGAGAAGAGTGGAGGCCCAGAATTCCCACCTCACATCCCCAGAGAAGTTGCCTAGGAGAACGGAGAAGGTGCGGCTGTTAGTCAACTGTGCCCTGGTCTTCTGCTGGTGATTCAGCTTCTTGGCTCTAGAAACCTTTCCTTTTTAGTTTGTTTTGCTTTGCTTTTTGAGACAGGGTCTCATGCAGCCCATGCCAGTCTTATACTTGCTATGTAGCTGAGGTTGGCCTGGAATTCCTTCTTCCAAAAAAAAATTATTTTGTGTGCATGAATGCCTTATGTATATAAGTGCACCCCATTCATGCAATACCCAAGGAGGTGAGAAGAGGGTGTCAGATCCCCTGGAACTGGAGTTATAGGTGGTTGTTAAGCTGCCTTGTGGGTGCTGGGAATTGAACCCAGGTCCTATGGAAGAGCAGTCAGTGCTCTTAACAGCTAAACTATCTCTCCAGCCCCCAATGGCCTTGAATTCTTGATCCTCCCACATCACCTCCCAAGTGTGGAATTACTGGTGAGCACCAACATGCCTAGCTTGGCTTTTTTTTTTTTTTTTTGTCTTTTTTTTTGAGACAAGTTTTCCCTGTAGCCTGGATTCGCTGATGGAGACCAGGCTGGCCTCGAACTCATAGAAATCAGACTGCCTCTGCCTCCTGAGTGCTGGGATTAAAGTCGTGTGCCACCACACCCTGTGGCTTTTTTTTTTTTTTTTAAGAGAAAAATCTGCCTAGCAGGGCATGGGGGTGCAACAAAACAATACAAACTACCAGAGAAACTTGGTGTGGCAGCACAAGCATTCCGGAGGCTGAAGCAGGAACTGCCATGCATTCTAGTTTGTTGGCTTGAGTTAACAAACAAAAAGAATTCTTTTGAATTGAGTGCACACTTACTCCTCTCAAAACATAGGAGGGGAAAGAAACATTCCACACTCAGAAAGACAGATGCAGCAGGCGAAGGAAATGTATGGAAAAAAGAATTGAGTTAGCATTTTCACTAGCCATCCCTCTGGCTCCCACTCTTCCTTTGGGTTAGAGAACTAATGTTTTTGTCACCACAAGTGCAAATGAGGCTCATTCATTCAAAAGAGTCAGGCTTAGCCTGACCCCTTTACTAACTGTGAGCGGTGGATTGTTAAACCTAATAAGCATATGCACATTTGTTCACAGAACAAATAGCTGTGGGGTACAAGGCATGATGACCTGCAAGGAAAATAAAATATTAAGTACTTAACATTTTACCATGAAGAGCTGTCTAATGTCAAATCATGTGGGATTTGATGTCTTATCATTTGATTCTGCTTCAATTATTTTCTGTAAGTGAATTTAGTTAACATCCTCTCCATCACCCACTCAGATCATAGTAGGTCCCTTTGCCTTTAAAAGACTCAGAACCCACACACAGGAAAAAAAGGGAAGTTGTGTTAGGTTTAAGAAACTGCCTTTCCTCTCTTTAATTACAGCTATCCAAATGGTAAATGCTTTTATTTGCATTTGAAGGAAAATTTCAAAGAATTGGTTCTGGAATGAGGAAGTCCTTAAATGTCTTAAATATCGTGACCACATAAACTCTCAGAAAAGGAAAGTCGAAAAGGGCAGCAGAATTGATGAACAAAGCAAAATCGAATATGAAAAGAGAATGTTCTGAATCACTTGGTTTCCATCTTCCTCCTTGGCCAGCTTTACTGGATCTTTCCTTCTTTCCTCCTTTTTAAAAAGTTTTTTGAGATAGGCTCTCACTGGTCCAGGCCGACCTCTAACCTGAGCCTTCTGCCTCGCCTCCAAAATGCTAGGATTTACCACTGGGAGCCACCACATCCAGCTCCCAGACTCTCCTCTTTACCACCCATAGAGCTCCAAGTCTTATTTTAAAATAACAGTGGTTATTTCTTAAATTCAAACCTTTTTCCTTCCATCCTAAAGGGACTCACAGAAACTGCCCATCTCCCTGGAAGCCTAACTCTCTAGACCTTTATTTAGGCACAACGTATTTTTTGATTCTCTTTAGAACTGTTTCCAAGGCGGAGGTGGCGTGTTCTTCTCTGCCATGTTTCTGCTGTTGGAGTGTCAAACCTGCACTTGTGGCCTTCATATGAAGGGGTGGGTGGGGAGCTGCAAATGTTAGAAATACCAAGCCAAGATACTTGGGCTACTCATAATAAAAAAATACAGAGCACTGCTGTAGTTGGTTTTCCTTGTTCAGCCAATTGGCCTCTAAACTGAGGCAAGTGGAGCTCAAGGCCCAGCTCGAAGTCAGATGTGATGGCCCACACCTGTGATCACAGGTCTAGGGAGGCTGAGGCAGCAGGACTGCCATAAGTTCCGGGCTACAGAGTGAGAATCTGTCTCAAAAGCAAGGTAAAAGCTGGGTGTGGTGGTGCACGCCTTTAATCCTAGCACTCCGGAGGCAGATCTCTGTGAGTTCAAGGCCAGCCTGGTCCACACAGTGAGTTCCACGACAGCTGGGACTACAGGGAGACCCTGTCTCAAAAAGACAAAAAAAAAAAGCAATTAAAAATTATTAAATAGCTCAGTCCTGGAACCCGAATCAGATTTTTGGATCATTTACTTTCCTCATTTATGTATTTATTTTTCCCTGAGAAGATAGAACCCAGTGTCTTTCCACACGTAAACACCACACTAGCCCCAACAATACCCTCTGTTCATTTACTTTCTTATTTGTTTGGTTTGAAACAGGGTCCCTGTAGCCACAGCTGGCCTGGAGCTATGTAGACCAGGCTGGCCTTGATCTCACAGAGATTTGCATGCCTATGCCTCCCAAGTACTGGGACTAAAGGCATGTACCACCTTGCCTGGCCTACTTTATTTTTGAGCTGGGGTCAGGCTATACTACCCAGACTGGCCTAGAACCTGTGGGATCAAAGGACCTTCCCATCTCCAGAATAGCTGGATGGCTGTGAGCACCACTCTGCCCAGCTCACAAGTTTTATTATTTTTTTAATTTTTACAAAAACTTTATTGAGAATTTCATACATGTATAAAAGGTGTTTCAATCAAATCCATGCCCACTCCCTCCCCTTCAACATTCCCCTCCTCTGAAGAGGTAACCATAAAATCTTTTAAGGAATAAATACAAGCTCCCAAATACTTTTGACATTTTTGGCCTTTGGAACAGAGTATGTTGCTAACAGTCCCAAAGACATTTTGACTTTTAGCTGGGAAACTGGCTACATTTCTTTGGGGTCTTTTTACCCTAACTGCCTAGCCAATTCCTACCTCCTTTTTTTATAAATATTTTATTTATTATTTTTATTTTATGTGCATGAGTGTATTGCCTGCATGTAAGTAAGTGCACCCGTGTCGTGCAATGCCAGCGCAGTCAGAAGAGGGCTTCGGATTCCCCTGAAACTGGAGTTAAGGATGGTTCGTAGCCGCCATGTTCGAACCTGGGTCTTCTGCAAGAACAACCAGTGTTCTTAACTGCTAAGCCATCTCTCCAGCCCCCTACCTCCTTTTCTTATCTGAAGGGGTTACCCAAATTGCCAATAGGGAATAGGGACGCAGACTGCTCTGGCTTCTTCCATGCTGAACCCACACAGGGTGAGGCAAGTGGAGTACACTCTCAGTGGCTCTATCTAAAAGACTCCCAAATTGCCTAACTTTTGTCTCTAAGGGGAGAAGAAAGCCCTTGAATCATGATTAGGAGATGTGAAGGAGAAGTGAAGGCAAGAGTAATTAGCATTACAAGTTTTAGACAGGGAACTAGAAAAAAGTAAGAACAGGGCAATTTTCAAATGTTCATATGAAAGGCCATTAGAGTTTCTTGACAAGGGCTTCCAAAAGCATCCCTCGATTGGGTTCTTCTCATTTTTCTTTTATCTTCCAAGGCTGGACTAGTTGGCTGGGAAGAGTGGCTGTATACTCAGGTGAGGGTCCAGTGACCCTGCCTGGCACTCCTTTAATAAATGAGCACAATCCTCAGCAAGCCCAGTTGCAGTTCACAAGTATTTTACTGCTGTAAACTGCTTGTAGAGAGTATGCTAGATACTGGGGGAGAACTGTGAGTGTTTGATAAACAAACAGATACCATAAATATTACCTGAATCCTACAAACTGAATTGAAGAAGCCCTAATGTTATGAATGGTCAAAACTGGAGTTAAATAGTGAATGTGAGGGGTTATTTTGTTGCTGTTATGTATTTTACTTATTTATTTTTGAGACAAGGTCTCACTATGTAGCCCTAACTGGCCTCCAACTTCAAACTTGCTGTGTGGACCAGGGTGGCCTTAAACTTACAGAGTGCTGGGATTAAAGGTGCACGTCCAGCGCTTGGAAGGCAGAAGCAAGCGGATCTCTGTGAGTTCAAGGTCAGCCTGGTTTACACAGTGAGTTCAGGCCAGCTGGGGCTACACGGCAGACACCCTGTCTCAAAAAGACAACAAAACAAAACAAAACAAAAAACCCAACCAACCAAACAAACCTCAGGAGATCTGCCTCACCATATCCAGCTATTTCTTCTTTTTTGTTTCTTGAATCTAAGGGTCTTTTTTTTAAAGGCAGAACCTATTATCAAATTTTTGACACAAACATAGAGAAGGCATGAAGGTGAAGATTCTAATCAAAATAAGTACATCTCCTTCTCCTTGCTCAGATTCTAGAATGAGAATGAGAGGCCTTATACAATAACTGAGAGATTAGATAAAGAAGCTTTGCTTAATAAATGTTTGCTGAACCAGGCATGATGGCACATACCTGTAATCCTAGCATGGGGAAGGCTAAGGCAGGATTCCTGAGAATTCAAGACCAGCCTGGGCTACATAGCCAGGCCCTGTCTTGAAACAAATCATTCACAAAAAAATGAGCTTTGCTGAATGTGGAAGTGTTTAATATTTGTAATAGTGTTCACAAAGTGTTCTAACATATTTAATTTACATTGATGGAATTACATGTAATATACAATTTTTTAAGTTCTGGATAATAATATAAAGGGAGAAAAAAATGAAATTAAAAAGATTTAAGAGCTGGGTGTGGTGGTGCATGCCTTTAGTCTCAGCACTCGGGAGGCAGAGGCAGGTGGATCCCTGTGAGTTCAAGGCCAGCTTGGTCTACATAATGAGTTCCAGGCCAGCTGGGGCTACAGTGAAACCCTGTCTCAAAAAAAAAAAAAAAAAAAGATTTAAGATCTGAGCCTGATGATACAGACCTATAATCTGAGAATTTGGGATGCTGAAGCAAGAGGATCACAAGTTCAAGGTTTGTCTGGCTTTGAGGATAGCCTTGGCTAGCCTAGCGAGACATCGCATTAACGTGAAAGGTAAAATATAGGGCTGGAGAAGATGGCTCGGCAGTTAAAAGCAGATACTGATCTTTCAAGGGACTCAGTTCAATTCCAGTGCTCGCATCTCAAAGCTTACAAAGAGCCTGTAATTCCAGCTCCTGGATGACCCAACTCCCCAACTCCAGCTCCTGGATGATGCACACACACACACAGACACACAGACACACACTTTTTTAAAAAGACAACTAAACAACAAAAAATGGTTTGCCAGGTGTGGTAGCACATGCCTTTAATTCCAGCATTGGAGACCCAGAGGCTAGCAGGTTTCTTTGAAGCCAGCCTGGTCTATACAGCAAGTTCCAAGCCAGGCCAGCTGGGGCTACTGGGAAACCCAGTCTCAAACAACAACAAAGGTAAAAATAAGTAAGGCTAGTGATATAGTTCACTGGTAGAATATTTACTTAGAATGAACAAATTCCTGGGTTCAATCTCTAGCACTGCAAAATAAATTTTTTAAAAATTGGGACCAATCTGGGTATGATGGGAGGTTGAGGCAAATGATTGTCACTAGTGAGGCCACAGAGTTAGTTCCTGAACAGGTAGGATATAGAACTAGAGACTCTGTATCAAAAAAGAAAAATAAGTGGGGGGAGGTTGTGCTGGAGCTGTAGCTCAGTAGGAGACAACTCACCTAGCATTGCCAAGGTTCTGGGCTCAAAACCCAGCACCAGGTGGGAAAAAAAAAAATAGACCATTGAAATGACTCAGTAGATAAAGACACATTCTGCCAAGCCCAAGTTCAGTCCCTAGAACACACACAGTAGAAGGAGAAAGTCAACCTTTTCAGGTTGTTCTCTGGTCTCCAAGTGAGCCCAGGACACACACACACACACACACACACACACACACACACACACACACCTTTTAATCAAATAAATAACAAAAAAAGTAGAACTGCTGTTCTACTTTTGGCTTAAGGCACCAACAATCAGTTACCTGCTCAAGATTGTGCAACTGGGGCAGGGCTGGCTCTTCCTTACTCCACAGGGGGCTGTGGAGTCTGGGGTTAGGATGTTCACTATAGCCCCATTTCCTCTTTTGGTGCCTTGCTGAAGATGGCTGCAACATGTGAAGGTTGGCCCGTTCTCTGTCTCTTCATGTAGCTTCTTGTTATCCAGTAAACTGGCCTGGAAGTTTTTTACATAGTGACTCACTGCCAACAGAGGGAAACGGAAGCTGAGCTCTTAATGCTTGGGTTTAGAGGTCCCAGAATATCACTTCCACAACATTCTGTGGGTAAAAGCAAGTTATAGGCCCAGATTCAAAAGGAAGGAAAATAGACTGCACCTGTTCCTAGGAAGCATCATCTTCAGCAGCTAGGTTGGCAGGCAGTCCACAAGAACACACAACCATATTGCACTGTAGGAGGACCAGTCTTTCTTTAACTATAGAGAACAGAACTGGGCAGGAGTGACGGCACAGAAAACCCAATTTCTGGGGCAGTACATGGAACAGGCAAGATCTGAAGGTCTAGGTTAGGGGAAAGACAGAAACAGATGTGTTTAAAGGGAGCTTTGTAGGAGGCAGAAGCAGGCAGATCTCTGTGAGTTGGAGGCCAGCCTGGTCTATATAGCGAGTTCCAGGCCAGCTGGGGCTACAGGAAGACCCTGTCTCAAAAATAAATATATAAAGTAAAATAAAATAAATCTTAAAGAACCCCCCTCCAAGTTATTCTAAGATGAATTTTATTTTTTGGCAATGCTTGACCTCAAAACACCCAGTTTAACTTACTGTGCTTATTATTAAGTAAGGCACTCAAGGCGTCTGTGTCATTAACAGAGTCAAGGAGGTCATGGGACTATCAATTTAAGAAGTTTTTTTGAGCGTTTGAGAGGCCAAATGGCCCTGTCCCAACCTGCTCTCCCAAGGCCAACATGGAGAACAGCCAAGGTCAGGCTGTCCTACCCTATATTGACTCCACACTTTGGACTTTCTCTGGTTGGCCCATTTTCTTTCTAGCAGGTAACACAGTCACCAATTGGAAGAGGATTTATTTCATTTATTTTTTTTAGGTAGGTTCTTATGCAGCAGAGGTTGTCCTTCAATTCCTGACTCTCCTGTCCCATCACACTAGGAGTAGCAGTCTAACTTTTATTTATCTATTTATTATTATTTATTATTATTATTATTATTGTTATTATTATTATTATTTAAGACAGGGTCTCCCTATAGCCCCAGCTGGCCTAGAACTCACTATGTAGATCAGTCTGGCCTTGAACTCACAGAGATCTACCTGGCTCTGCCTCCTGAGTGCTGGGATTATAAGAGACTCCAGGAAAGAAGAGAGAGAAGGAAAAGTGTAGACAGAGGAAGGGCAGGAAAAGAGGTCGGGTTTGGGGAAGAAATTGACAACGGGCATACCATGGCGCCTCAGGCCTTTAATCTCAGCACCTGGGAGGCTGAGTCAGGAAGACGTCAAACTCAGACCAGTCAGTTTCCAGTCAGCTGGGCTGCAAATTAAGACTGTCTCAAAAAGCTAACAAAAACTTAAAAAGGAGTTTCTAGCCAAACTTGCCTCATACTTTGCCAGATTCATTTACTTGCACAGAATAGCCCACAATTAAAATGCCTACACATCAGCTCTCCAAAGGTATTAGAATGAACATCAGTTCCCTAGAATCTTGTTAAAATACATCTGATTTTCTTACATTAACTAATGAAGCCCTGTTGTTCATGCCTGTAACCCCAACTACCGGGAAGGCGGAGGTAGGAACATTTTTATTTCCAGCCTAGCATGGAAACATAGGGAGACCCAGTCTAAATAAATTTAATTAATTAATCAGTTAATTCTCATTCAGAAGATCTAGATTGAAGTCTAAGAATTTGCATTTCTCTCTCTTTTTTTTTTTGGTCTTTTTGAGACAGGGTCTCCCTGTAGCCCCAGCTGTCCTGGAACTCATATGTAGACCAGGCTGGCCTTGAACTCAACAGAGATCTGCCTGCCTCTTCCTTCTGAAGTGCTGGGATTAAAGGCATGCACCACCACGCCAGGCTAAGAATTTGCATTTCTAACAAGTCCTGGGTTCTGCTGGTCATTTGGAGAGGCCCAAGTGGAGAATGTCTGGACCAGCATTGTGGAACCTTATCATACACTGACAAGTATAGTTTTCTGTTAGACCTCCTGCCTGTGTGCCTATCTTTGAAGTAGACTGCAATCTCCTTCTGAAGGGCAGGGTTCACCTTACTGTCTTCTTAAGCCCTCAGATTCCTAATGCAATGTTAAACGCTGAGTGCAATCCAGCGCTTCACTGAAAATTTGAGAAGGAAATGGATCCCTAATGACAAGGATGAAGACACACACACTGCTTCAAGCCTTGCCATTTTTTTATCCTTTGAAGATTTATTCTTTTTTTTTTTTTTTGTCTTTTTGAGACAGGGTCTCCCTGTAGTCCCAGCTGACCTGAACTCACTATGTAGACCAGGCTGGCCTTGAACTCAAAACGATCTGCCTGCCTCTGCCTCCCGAGTGCTGGGAGTGCTGGGATTAAAAGCTTGCGCCACCACACCTGGCGATTTATTCTATTTTTAAATTATGTGTATGTGGATGCATCTCTATATGGGTATGGGCATCTGTGTATTGGTACCTGAAGAGGCCAAGGCATCAGATGTCCTAGAGCTGGAGTTACAGATGGTTGTGAGCTGCCTTATACATGGGTGCTGGAAACCAAACCTGAGGGCTCTGCAAGAACAGCATGTGCTTTTGGCCACTGAACCATCTTTCTAGCTGCTCCCCAACCCTGTTTTTGAGACCATCTCTCACTACATAGCCAGGCTGGTTTTGAACTCTCAGCAATCTTCCTACCTTGACTTCCCAAGTGCTGTTGTTGCATGCATAAGCTACCATACCCAGAAAGGTCAAGTTAAGCAAAATAAATAGCACCAATATTCATACTAGTGCCTTCTAAGTACGCCCATTCTCTCTTAAAAGGCTGAGTCATTCTTGAAGTAAAATTGCCTATGCCAGGTGTGGTGGTGCACACTTTTTTTTTAATCCCGGCACTTGGGAGGCAGAGGCAGGTGGATCTCTGAGAGATGGAGGTCAGACTGGTCTATATAGCAAGTTCCAGCAAGCTAGGGCTATAAGGAGACTTTGTTTCAAACAAACGAACAAATTGCCTATGCTGGAGATAGGCTCAGTGGTAGAGTGGTTTACCTAACATGTGCAAGGCCCTGGGTGCCATTCCCAGCACTGAAAAAACAAACAAAACAAAATAAAAACATGAGACCTACAATTCATGACTCAGTTTTATTCATTCATTTATACTCCTGCAAACACATGAGTAAGTTTAATTATTACGGAGATGGCACCCTGCAGGATTTATCATATTTGCCACAGGAGAAACCATCAGTTTGGAAGGGAACAAATGATATTACAGGGCCCAAAGGTGAGTAATTGGCCCTAATGACTTGGAAATAATTTTGAAATCACATTGGGTAGGCTGTCTGAACATTCCCTGTATGTAACTGCAGGCCTGAAGCTTTGGGGGAACCAGTGAGGTGGGAGGGACTGGAGCAAGGGAAAGAGACAGCCTTGTTGTCAGCTGGCCCCTTGTAGCTGGTGCCATCCCGCTCTCCTTTCCTCTCCAAGCGGAATGACAGTAGGTTAAAGGAACTGCTGAAGCAAGGACAATGAGCATAGAAAGGGGAGATTTACAGCCTATTAACCTTGGATTTTGGAAGTGGCCACTCCCATGATTCTCCACTGTAGCTGCCTTTAAAACTGCAGCTTTTAGGAGTTTGCCTCTGGCTCTAAGCTGAGATGATTTTCCATAAGAGTGACTGGGAATTGGAAGTATTTTCAAGGAGTACTGGAAAGGTAACCCAGTGGGAAAATGACTCCTTTATGGACTGAAGGTCCCAACGGTGATGGTGATGGCAGAAACTAGTATCTGGAATTTGTTTATAACATGCCTTTTGTTTGGAGGGTGACAAGAACAGTCATTGTCCAGGGAACACTTATGGATTTAGTAACCATAGAAATGTTTACAGAAAGCTAGGCATGGTGGCACATGCCTTTAATTCCAGGACTCAGGCGGGGACAGGCAGATCTCTGTGAGATCCAGACCAGCCTGGTCTACATAGTGAGTTCCAGGCCACCTGGGGCTACATGGAGACCCTGTCTTAAAAAGACCAAAGCAGCTGGGTGTGGTGGCACACACCTGTAGTCCCAGCACTTGGGAGGCAGAGGCACGCGGATCTCTATGAGTTCAAGGCCAGCATGGTCTACATAATGAGTTCCAGGACAGCTGGGGCTACAGGGAGACTCTGCTTCAAAGAGACCAAAAAAAAAAAAAAAGAGACCAAAACAGGGGGCTGGAGAGATGGCTCAGCAGTTAAGAGCACTGACTGCTCTTGCAGAGGGCCCGGA
>NW_008329127.1:541922-544293 GCF_000622305.1 Nannospalax galili | reverse complement strand
GGGGAATCCAAAGCCCTCTTCTGACCTCCACAGCATTGTACGACATGGGTGCACTCACATACATGCAGGCAATACACTCATACACATAAAATTAAAATAATAAAATATTTTTAAAAAAGACCAAAACAAAGAAAAACAGTTTACAGAGCCTGAGTTCTGCCCTTTATTAGTTATAGAATCAAGAATGGAACAAAGTTCTGGCCTCCTTAGCATTGAAAACACCAGTGCTGGGGCTGCAGAGATGGCACTGGTTGCTCTTACAGGACCCGAGTTCCCAGCACCCACATGGCAGCTAACAACCACCTGTAACTTCAGTTCCAGGGGATCTGATGCCTTCTTCTGACCTCTGTGGACACTGCATGACACAGATGCACTTACATACATGCAGGTAATACACTTATACAAAAAAAAAATTTTTTTTTTGAGACAGGGTCTCCCTGTAGCCCCAGCTGGCCTGGAATTCACTATATAAACCAGGCTGGCCTTGAACTCACAGGGATCCTCCTGCCTCTGCCTCCCAAGTGCTAGGATCAAAGGCATGTGCTACCATGCTCCGTGTAAAATATTTTAACTAAAAGAAAATGCCAGTGCTTTTCTAAGAGAAGGTGACCAACAATCACTGGTTTTCCCAGCACTAGATTTCTAGGATATTTGTCTTCCTGTGTTAGTATCAGGAAAGTCTTTGGCAAACCAAAAGGTAGATCTTTTTAGTTTGCTTTTAACAAATGTTTTATTTATGGGCCTTTGAGATTGCTTGGTTGGTAAAGGTGCTTGCTGCCAAGTCTGACAATCAGAGTTCAATCATTCAATTCCCAGGATCTTGGTGTAAGGAGAGAACCAATTTCCTTAAGTTGTCCTCTGACTTTCAGAGAGCACCTTGGCAGGTGCCTGCCTACACACAGAAATAAATAATTACAAAAATAGTTTTTCCTATGGGGAGTTGGTTCTTCCCTTTGACCTTTATATGGGCTCTAGGGATGAAAATGAGCCATCAGGCATGCAGAGGGAGTGTCTTTGCTTCTTGAGTCATCTCTTTCACCTATTTATTTATTTATTTATTTATTTATTATTTATTTATTTTTTTTTTTTTTTTAGACGGGGTTTCCCTGGAGCCCTAGCTGTCCTGGAACTCACTATGTAGACCAGGCTGGCCTCGAACTCACAGAGATCCTCCTGCCTCCACAGTGCAGGGACTACAGGCGTGAGCCACCACACCTGGCTTCTTTCACCTTTTTAAAAAAGTTATTTTTTCATGTGTTTTTATTTTGAGGGGGAATAGATCTCAGTCTGTAGTGCTGGATAGCCTTGAGCTCACTATGTAGGCAAGGCTGGCCTTAAACTCCTGCCTCTGCCTCCCAAGTTCTCAGATTATATTGCCACACCCAACTCCAAAAGGAGTCTGGAACTTGGGGTAACCTGAATCTGTGTCCCTGGCCGTGGTCACTCATATTTGGCTCCGGAATAAACTCTTAGTAGGAAGGTAGATTAGGTAATTAGAAATTGAATATATAGCCCAAAAGTTTAAAATAGCTAGGTGTGGCAGGGAAAGAATTTAATCCCAGGCAGAGGCAGGCAGATCTCTGAGCCTAGTCTACATAGTTAGTTCCAGGTTACCTGGGGCTATAGGGAGACCATCTCAAAAATAACCAAAAAAAAAAAAAGTTTATACTAGTCATTTTACACCTAAGTGGGGTGTTTCACAACTGTATTCCTAGCATTTAGGAGACCAAGTAAGAAAAATTGCTAAAATGAAAATAAAAATACAATAGGGGCTGGGCATGTAGCTCACTTGGTAGAGTACCAGCATAGCATGGATGAAGCTCTAGGTTTGATCCCCAGAACCACATAAACCAGGTATAGTGCCCATATCTTTTTGTTTTTTATTTTGAGACAGGGTCTCACTGTGACCAGGAACTCACTATGTAGACCAGGCTGTCTTGAAATTTGAAAAGATCGACCTGCCCTCAGCATTCATAGTGCTGGAAATAAGGCACACACTACTACACCCAGCAAGATGGTACTAATTCTTGGAGGAGATAGGAAACCCAAGATGGATACCTGGGAGAAGAAGGAATTCCTTAGAGGGAAATTCTCCTTTAAATATTTTATTATTTTTTATTTTATGTGTATGCGTGTATTGCCTGCATGGAGGTAAGTGCACCTGTGTCATGCAATGCCAGCGGAGGACAGAAGAGGATGTCGGGGATTTATGGACAGTTGTGAGCTGCCATGTGGGTGCTGGGATTTGAACCTGGGTCTTCTGCAAGAACAACCAGTGATCTTAACTGCTGAGCCATTTCTCTAGCCCCCTTAGAGGGAAATTCTTAGCTGTAGAACTTGGGCCCATCCATGGGTTGCAATATTGAAAACT
>NW_008329127.1:541153-541702 GCF_000622305.1 Nannospalax galili | reverse complement strand
AATCCCTCCAGACCCCCACTAATTGCTCTTTTAGCTTCTGTAAAATGCTTGGCTGCTGCTTTAGACATGCCTAGACATACCCTGGCATGCCCTGACCCCCTCCTGCCATTCCCTACCCCCCTTCCAGGAAACTATAGATTAAGCAAGGCCGGGCATAAAAACTGCCCTATAAGGTAAAAACGGAGACTCCTGGCCCCACAGGTAACAGACAGCACATTCCACAGCCCTGAGAATAGCACCTACCAATAAGAAACTTACATCCAATCAGTTTAAAATTATGTTGGCACACGCGGGCTCCTTGAGCCAACCAAAATGTATCTTCAGTATCCCCCTCCTCTCTTTGTCTAAAACCTATAAAAGTCTCCACTCTCCCTTACTCTGGGCTCTCAGCATGGATCCGTTGAGATGGTAAGGTCTGAGAGCCTGAGCTTAAGCCTGAATAAACCACAAATCTTTGCTTTTGCATTTTGGTGTGTTGGGTCCTCGGTGGTCTTTTTGGGGTCCAGTGGATGAGGTACAACATTTGGGGGCTCTCCCTGGATCCCCCCA
>NW_008329127.1:536814-539110 GCF_000622305.1 Nannospalax galili | reverse complement strand
AAGTCTGACCAGGGTCTGGGAGAGACAACAGGCCTGCCATGAGAAGGACCTCAGAGAGATATTATTGGCAACCAATCCCCAGTATGGAAGGAGCTCATCAGCAGGATCCAGACCATGAAATAAGTACCCTGTCACCAGATCGGTGTAGGACCCCCAGGCTGGAGTACCCAACGTCCATGGGAGGCCGCACCCCAATAACTCAGTCCTCAGACCAGGAGATGCAACAAGCAAGAGGATTTAATCGTTTGCACAGACGAGCCCCTGCCTCACTCAGAGAGAGAGTGCTAGTCCTGGGCCTCCTGTCTCGGCCCATGCCGAGGGGATTTTACTTAGCCAATCAGATATACCAGGAATTCCTACTATCGGTCCCTCATATAACCGATGTTCATCTTCCAGCCGCAAGGTTAATACCTGTAGTGGAGCTCCATCTTTTCCTTTTACAGTAGCTCCCTTTGTAGTGAAATGGATGTGGGCTCCCAACTTGGAGAGTAAATCTCTCCCAAGAAGAGTGCATGGACAGTCGGGGACCAATAAGAGCGAGTGAGAGACTCATCCTGTGCTAAGGTCCACTTTTCTTTCTGTGCTCCATCTGCATGTTTTTCCTCCAGTGGTCCCTTGGATGACCCAGGCTGTTTTGGAACTCATAGGTCCCTCAATTGTTGTCAGGACCTAGTGCTGAGCTCCTGTGTCTATCATGAAGGTAGTCAATTGCCCCCCTATCTTTAAGGTTACCCTGGGCTCAGGGGGGAGCTCCTGGCCCCGACTTCCCTAGTCCCCTAGAGTCAGGACTGGGGTTTTTTCTTTTGAAGTCTGTTCAGCTTCTTCGGACATTCTCGAGCCCAATGTCCTTTCTCCTTGCAATAGGCACACTGGTCTTTTATCTACTTGGGGCCTTCTCTTGTCTCCCAGGTTCCTACCTGGTCCTGGTCCTGTTCCCTGAACTACTGTGGCCAAAATTTGACTTAATTCTTTATTTTTCTTTTACTAAATCCTGTAAAGAGTACCCCTGAAGGCCCTCCAGCCGTTGGAGCTTACCACGAATGTCAGGAGCTGATTGTCCTATAAAGGCCATAATAAGATCTGCCTGATGCTCCTGGGCTGTGGTATCAAAAGGGGTGTACATCTGATATCCCTCTATCAGGCGTTCTAGAAACCTACGGGGGTTTGATTTTCTCCTTGGGTTATAGCATGTACCTTTGCCAAATTGGTCAGGCGCCTTCCGGCCCTTTGAGACCCGCTAACAGAGTCTGGCGATAAAGACATAGATGCTCCCTACCAGCCACGGTTTCAGGGTCCCAGTTGGGTCTGGTCAGAGGAAATCCTGCGTTTATTTCATTTGGGAGCAGAGTGGGTCTCCCATCCTGCCCGGGGACATTTTTTCGGGCCTCCAGGATGACTCGCTGTCTCTCCTCTGTGGTTAGGAGTGCCTGGAGAAGTTGTTGGCAATCTTCCCAAGTGGGTCGGTGGGTAAGAATAGACTCAACTAAAGCAGTTAAAGCCTGAGGGTCCTGAGAAAAAGAAGGGTTATGAGTCTTCCAGTTATACAAATCTGAGGCTGAGAAAGGCCAGTATTGGATCTGATCCCCTACAGTTCAGAGGGGAAAAACCTGGGCAGTCCAGGTTCCACCAGAAGGACCCCCTCTATCTCTTCTCAGGCGAAGTCTGCTAGATGGAGGGGGAGATTGGTCAGGTTCGGTGGAATCAGGAGAGGGATGAGGTAGTCCTTGGGGTGGAGGTAGTTCCTGGGGTGGGGTGCCTGCGCAGGTGGATAGGGAGGTGGAGGATCAAGGAGGGTTAAGGAGGCTTGATCCTCAGGGAGGACTGGCTTCTGCTGCTTCTTTTTAGGGGAAGACTGGAGGGGTAGAAGGGAAGAAGTGAGATTTGGGGGAACTGAAGGGGTAGAGGGCCCTTGATCAGTCTCTCTGGTTCCCCGTGGAGGTAGGAATGGTCGTGCCCAAGGTGTAGGGTTCCGGGCCAAGTCTTCCCAGGTGACTATATAGGCCACCTGGTCCGGGTGTCCATGTGATCCTGGGTGGAAAATGTATTCCCTAACCTGTAAGATAGTATCAAGGTCAAAAGTCCCATCCCTTGGCCATCCTTTTTCAAAAGAGGGCCACACAGAGGAACAGAGATTCTGCCACTTTTTCTTTTTAACCTCCAGTGATAAATTACGGGCCCGTTCTATGACCTCCTTCCAGTGTTTCAGGGTTAAGCTTAAAGGGGTAGTTAATGATTGACCCATGATAGAGGACATGAGAGAGAGAGAGAGAGAGAGAGAGAGAGAGAGAGAAAGAGA
>NW_008329127.1:534714-535584 GCF_000622305.1 Nannospalax galili | reverse complement strand
GGCAAAAACCACAAGCTACAACCGGCAGCAGTGGGAGGGGGGCCGGCAGCAACTGGCAGCAGTGGGAGGGGGCTGGCAGCAACCGGCAGCAGTGGGAGGGGGCCGGCAGCAACCAGCAGCAGTGGGAGGGGGGAAGTTTTGGGTGATGTCCGGCTTGTGTACGGAGCATGAAAAGGTCAGCTCTTTCTCAGCAGTTAGAATTATTTTACTTCTTACTTCCTTGTTCTGAATATTCTTTTTTGGTCTGGGGGACTTGGTTTGAATCCACTTTAACCTGGGGGGCTTTAGTTTTGTTCCATCATCGGCAATGGTATACAGTTCTGGACCTCAAGGACGCCTTCTTCAGCCTGCCACTAGCTCCCAGCAGTCAGCCCTACTTTGCCTTTGAATGGCACGATCCGGAGGCAGGAATCAGTGGCCAGCTGACCGGGACACGACTGCCTCAAGGGTTTAAAAATTCTCCAACTACATTCGATGAGGCCCTGCATGAAGATCTGGTGAGTACAGAGCCCAACACCCTGACATAAGCCTGTTACAATATGTAGATGACTTATTGATCGCGGTACCAGACCAGAAGTCCTGCCTGGAGGGGACAGAGGACTTACTCTACATACTCAAGGACTTGGGATACTGGGCCTCAGCAAAAAAAGCTCAGATAAGTCTGAAAGAAGTGACTTACCTAGGGTACATCCTCAAGGAGGGGCAGCGGTGGTTGACTAAGGCCCGCAAAGAGACTGTGCTAAAGATACCTGCACCGACCTCCAGAAAACAGGTGAGGGAATTCCTGGGTACCGCGGGGTTCTGCTGCCTCTGGATTTTGGGGTTTGCCGAAATTGCAAAACCCCTATATGAGGCTACCAAAGAAGGACA
>NW_008329127.1:529647-534573 GCF_000622305.1 Nannospalax galili | reverse complement strand
CTACTGGTAAAAGATGCTGACAAACTGACTTTGGGCCAGAACTTGACCATCACCACACCACATGCAATTGAAGGAGTTTTAAAGCAGCTCCTGGACAGATGGCTAAGTAATGCCCGTATAACTCATTATCAGGCATTCTTAATCCTGGTAGAATCACCTTCGAGGTACCAGTTGCCCTGAATCCAGCCACACTCTTGCCGGACCCTGCCTTGGATGCCCCCCTGCATGATTGTGCCAGAATCCTGGCCCATGTCCACGGTACCCGATCAGATTTGAGAGATACCCCGTTAACTGATGCTGAAGTGACCTGGTTCACTGATGGGAGCAGCTTTGTCCAGGACAGCAGAGGTATGCAGGGGCGGCTGTAGTATCATTAACCAGCATCATTTGGGCAGAGCCTCTGCCCAATGGCACTTCAGCCCAAAAGGCTGAACTTATTGCCCTAAGGCGCTGGTATTGGGAAAGGACAAAAAGCTTAATGTGTATACAGACAGCCGATATGCCTTTGCCACTACGCATGTTCATGGGGCAATATATAGGGAACGGGGCTTATTAACGGCAGAGAAAAGACTGTCAAAAATGAAGAAATCTTAACATTGCTGAAGGCTCTCTGGCTGCCAAAGAAATTGGCAATTATCCACTGCCCAGGTCATCAAAAAGGGAACGATCTGATTTCCCAAGGAAATAATTGAGTGGATCAGGTGGCTAAACAGGCTGCCCTCCAAATTGACTCAATTTTGGTCACCACACTAATTGACCCAGGTGATCCAAACCTCCCCCAAAAGCCCAAATACACTGGGGAGGACCTGAAATGGATAAAGGGACTGCCGAGGACCCAATGCCTGGAAGGATGGTGGAGGTCAGCAGAAGGGAAGCTGATCCTCCTGGAAATATTAGAAAAACAAATGTTGAGAAAAATACACCGTTCTTCCCACATGTGCATCAAGAGGATGCAGGACTTAATTTGACATGTCAAAGTAAAAATCAAGGATCTCAATTTAAAGATTAAAGACATTTTCAATGGCTGTAAAGCTTGCCAACTCACTAATGTGGTGCCAAATATTAGAAAACCAGAAATCAGACTTCAAGGGAAAAAACCTGGAGCCCATTGGGAAATGGATTTCATTGAGGTAAAACCTGGCAGGTATGGATACCATTATTTGCTAGTCTTTGTAGATACTTTTTCAGGATGGACTGAAGCCTTCCCTACTAAACATGAAATGGCTCAAATGGTGGCAAAGAAACTGTTGGAAGACATCCTCCCCAGGTACGGCTTTCCACAGATGATAGGGTCAGATAATGGACCGGCTTTTGTGTCCAAGGTAAGTCAGAGTCTGGCCACAGTTCTGGGGATTGATTGGAAACTACATTGTGCCTATAGACCCCAGAGTTCAGGACAGGTAGAAAGAATGAATAGAACTCTAAAAGAGACCTTAACCAAATTAGCTTTAGAGACTGGCACAGACTGGGTGGCTCTCCTCCCCTTTGCCCTTTTTAGAGTAAGAAACACTCCATACCAGATGGGTTTGACCCCCTTTGAAATCATGTATGGAAACCCCCCTCCTATGATACCGAGCCTCCATGCTGACCTAGTATCGACCTTGGGAGACCAGGACCTACTGGACTCACTCCAATGGTTGCAGCTAACCCATCAATGGGTGTGGCCGCAACTCAAGAGCCATATATGAAGCTGCTGTCCCCCCCGCAACTCCATAGGTTTAAACTGGATGACTGGGTCTTCATCCGGAGACACCAACGGAAAAATCTCGAGCCAAGATGGAAGGGCCCCTTCGTGATCCTCTTGATGACTCCCACTGCACTCAAAGTGGATGGCATCGTGGCTTGGGTGCACTACTCCCACGAAAAACCTGCTACCCGTTTACAGTCCCAGAGGATTACAAGGGAGACACCTGGAAGGCATCCCCACACCCTTCGAATCCATTCAAGCTCCGCATCTGGCATCTGACGAGACCCTTTCTGCTAACCTGTCTATTGTTGACATTGAACTGCTTATCGGCTGATGGCACCTTTCCTGCAAGTAACATAAATCCCCATATGCCCCTTAGCATGATCCCCCCCCAGATACCTGTGAGCTGGCTGACCAGAACCCATCATTGGGTTCTCCAGTTACAAGACAAGGGGGGAATGTAGGACCCTGAGACTCTCTTCATTCACCTGCTACCCCCCAATCCCTCCAGACCCCCCACTAATTGCTCTTTTAGCTTCTGTAAAATGCTTGGATGCTGCTTTAGACATGCCTAGACATGCCCTGGCATGCCCTGACCCCTGCCTGCTATCCCCCCCCCCCCGCCTCCAGGAAACTATAGATTAAGCAAGCCAGGGCACGAAAACTGCCCTATACGGTAAAAACGGAGACTCCTGGCCCCACAGATAACAGCACATTCCACAGCCCTGAGAATAGCACCTACCAATAAGAAACTTACAGGGCTGCATCTTATACATCCAATCAGTTTAAAATTATGTTGGCACACGCGGGCTCCTTGAACCAACCAAAATGTATCTTTGGTATCCCCATCCTCTCTTTATCTAAAACCTATAAAAGGCTCCACTCTAACTTACTCTGGGCTCTCAGCACAGATCCGTTGAGTTGGTGAGGTCTGAGAGCCTGAGCTTAAGCCCTAAGAAACCATAAACCTTTGCTTTTGCATTTTGGTGTGTTGGGTCCTTGGTGGTCTTTTTGGGGTCCAGTGGATGAGGTACAATACTAAGAAGTTTCACCTTTTACCCCTGGCTCCTAGTACCCATGTTCCCAGAAAATCAAGAGATCTGAATCAAGCAAGTGATGGTTAAGAGTCCAAGAATGGAAGCATGGTCTATAGAGGATCCTATTACCTACTTCATCTTTCAAGTTCATGTCACAGACGAAGTGGGGGAGAAAACAGAACCGTATGGCCTATCCCCATTTTCAGAAAAGCAACTCAACATTGAGTCTTTTGTGCCACTGGTCAGTTTGAAAGTTAAATTTTCAAAGCAATTGTTTTAGTTTTGCAGTGCTGCCATGACAGCACCACTGACTGTGTGGCTTGAGCAGTAATTTACTCTTTACAATTCTGGAGGCAGGAAGTCTAAGATCAAGGTGAGAGGTCTTCTGAGGCCTCTCTTTTTGGCTTGCAGAATCATCTCCCTCTCTCTTCATATAGTTTCCCCTCTCTGTGTGTCTGGGTCTTAATCTCTTAAAAGTGACAGAAACAGTGAAGGCTCATTAAGGGAAAACTAGTTCCTTCTGGTCAAGAGCCTGAAATCTCTTGCTTGGGTGGAGACCTAACATTCCAGTTGGGCTGGCCAAAGGACCGCCCCTCAGGAAAACAGGTTCACCTAAGTCATTCTAAAAAATGGGCTGAATAATTACCCCTTTAATGAGACATTATACTTTTCCTTCCCAGAATTTTCATCCTCTCTAGCATAGTCCTGTTAGAAATAAAATCTGAGGTCCAAAGATCCCACTGAACTGGGCAGGATAGCTAGCTCATACCTTTAATCCCAGCATTTTCGAGGGAGAGGCAGGGAGATCTTTGTGAGATCCAGGCCAGCTTGCTCTACTTAGCAAGTTCCAGGGCATTTGGGGCTATACGAAGACCCTGTCTCAAAGCAAAGCAAAGCAAAACACAACACAACACAAAATACCCAAAGACCTCACATGATAACACAAAAACAAGAACACAAAGCAAAAGATTCACCAAGGCAGCTTTTATTTTTGCAAAAGGGTATGTCACGTCCTCATTCAGATCAAGCAAGCACAGCCAACTGGGAAGTTTGGTAAGTTTTATCCCTAATGCAATGGTTTTCCCAAGTGGATAGGGTTTGATCTGACAATCTTTCCAGGTTGGCTAGTTTTAAAAGAATCTGTGCAAAGGAAATGGAGGAAAGGAGGAAAAGAGGAAATGAGGTTGGATAAAAGGAACCAGTCTCAGCTGCCCCAAGCACTTAGGTTCTGGGATGCAGCAGGACTTTTGCATAAACAAAAGTTTTACAGGGATTAAAAGATTTCCATTCAGACCAGCCTAGTAGCACACACCTTTTAATCCCTGCACCTGGGAGGTAGAGGCTACAGATGTCTGTGATCTCTAGACCAGCTTGGTGGTCTACATAGTTCTAGGCCACTCAGGCTACAGTAAGGCCCTGTCTAAAAACCAGAACCAACGACCCAAACAAAACCCTAAAATGCAATATAAAAAAACTCCTATTTCCAGGTTGGTTGAAATGACCGGTTGAGAAGTAAAGGTGTTTGCCTTTACTTGATCTGAATTTAATTCCTTGGACTCACAGACTCCCAAAGGTTGTCCTATGAACTTTATTAAGTGTACTGTGGCACAGGTGTGCTTATATATCTACACGCACAACTAAAATAAATAAATGCTTATAAAAAAAGACCCAAACCTCTAAATATAATTATATACGTGTATGGATCTTGAGGGTTGAGATTTATACCTTTTGCTAGACATGATGGCACATACTGGTAATCCCAGCACCTGGAAGGCAAGAGTCAGGAGGATATCTGAATTCCAGATCTGCCAGGACTACATAATGGCCATGTTTCACCAACCAAACAAAGATGGGGGTGGGGATGGGAGGTGTCTTTAATTCCAGCACTCAGCAGATAGCAGCAGATATATCTGTGAGTTTGAGTCCAGCCTTGTTTACATAACAAATTTCAGGCTAGCCAGGGCTGCACAGTGAGACCATCTCAAACAAAAAACAAACCCACCAGGCAGGACCTGGTGGCACATGCCTTTAATCCCAGCACTCCAATCTCTCTGAGTTCAAGGTCTTGGTCTACATAGCAAGTGCCAGACCAGCTGGGGCTACAGGGAGACCCTGTCTCAAAAAGACCAAAAAGAAAGAAAAAAACCCCAAACCCACCAAAATCTTGAATATCTATATCTTTATCTATATCTATCTATCTAT
>NW_008329127.1:518123-529549 GCF_000622305.1 Nannospalax galili | reverse complement strand
ATATGTATATGTATTAGTATTTTTTTGAGGTTATTTCCCTGTGGCCCCAGCTGACTGGGAACTTGCCTTCAAGGTCCTGGGATTAAAGGTATGTGCCACCACACCTGGCCAATATGTGAATCTTTAAGGATTTAAAAAAATAAAATGTTGGTTGAGGCTATAGCTCAGGTAGAACACCTGTATCATCTTCAATACCATCACCAAAAAAAAAAAAAAAAAAAAAAACAAACAAAACCCCTATAACAGCAGGAGACAGACATTGCTTATCAGACGAATATATCTATTATAGTTGAATATGTAAGTGTAAACTTGCTATTCGAAAATATCTTAGGCTAGAGTGGAGCTCCGTGTAGAGTGCTTGCCTAGCATGCATGAGGACCTTAGTTTGTTCCATCTCCAACTTTCTTTGGGCATTTCATAAGAGAAGCTCTGGCTAGAAAGCCAAATGGAGAGATATTTCAAGTGCCACTTGTCAATCTCACATCCTCAGCAAATGCAACCCCTGTGGTAACTGCTTATTTGAAAGATCACCCCAGGTGCACATAAGTACCTGTGAGCAAAATGGCACTGGCAGAGTGCCACATGTCCATTCATTTGAAAAAAATTTTAATTATTTTATTTTTACATTATTGTATGTGGTGTGTGTGATACTGTGTGTGTAGATTTCAAGGGACAACATTGTGGAGTTCCTTCTCTCCATGTTTATGTGGGTTCTGGGGACCAAATTCAGGTTGTCAGGAAGTACTTTTACCCACTGAGCCATTTTACTGTCCCTGTTTTGTTTTTCTGAGACAAGGTCTCACTGTAGCTCAGGATTGCCCTTGCATTCGCTATGCAGTGAAGGAGGACCTTCCATTTCTGATCTTCCTGCCTCTATGCAACCAAGGCTGAGATTACAGGCATGTAGTCCTGGCTGGCCTGGAACTCACTATGTGAAGCAGAATGGCCTCAAACTCAGAGATCTGCCTACCTTTGCCCCCTAAGGCACGTGTCACCATTATCTTGGTTTCATCTTCCTAACCTTATTACACATGAATTTTCTTCTTGGTGCTGGGGATGGAACCCAGGGCTGTAGGCAACTGAGCACTATACCCCCAAGTTATATTCCTAGCCCAAATCTTTTATAGTGAAAAAAATTTTTTTTTAGTCTTTTTGAGTCAGGGTCTCCCTGTAGCCCCAGCTGGCCTGGAACTAGCTGTCTTTTAGTTCCAGCACTCGGGAGGCAGAGGCAGGAGGATCTCTTGTGAGTTCAAGGCCAGTCTGGTCTACTTAGTGAGTTCTAGGCCAGCTGGGGCTACAAGGAGACTGTCTCAAAAAGATTGAAAATTTTTTTTTTTATGTGTATGAGTGATTTGCCTGAATGTAAGTGCACCCATGTCATGCAATGCCAGCAGAGACCAGATGTTATATCCCCTAAAACTGGAGTTGCAGATGGTTGTGAGTCACCATATAGGTAACGGGAACTGAACACTGGTCCTCTGTAAGAACAGCTAGTGATCTTAACCACTGAGCCATCTCTCCAGCTCCTTTTTATATTTTTGAGTCAGGGTCTTGTTATGTAGTCCAGGCTGGTCTTGAACTCACAGGGATCCATTCGCCTCAGCCTCCTAGGTGCTGGATGATAGGCGTGAACCACGGTCTATCTGAATTGTTTTTTTTAATTTGTTTTTATTTCTGTATATGTATGCATATACACCTGCATGAGTTTATATGCACCACTTACAATCAGAAGGCAGCACTGGATTCGCTGGAATCCCAGTTACAGGTAGTTGTGTGCTGGGAACAAAACCTAGGTCCTCTTCGAGAGCAGTAACCACTCTCTTCCCTCCCTGGCCTTGATCTCATAGAGATCTGCCTCCCAAGTGCTGGGATTAAAGGTGTGTACAACCATGCTAGGCCCCATTCTTTTGCTTTTAGACATGGTTGTTGGCCAGGGTTGTCTCAAACTTTGTAGACAAGGGTGAACTCAGAGGCCTCATCTTCATGCCTCCACGTTCCCAGTGTTAGGATTATAGGCAGGTATGTGTCACCTAATCCTGCCTGCCATTCATTTAGGAAACTAATTCTGCTCTGGCCCATGTCCACAAAGGTAAATTTCTTTTGGACTATCTTCCTTGCCTGCTTAGAGAGCCTGATGGGAGAAAGTAGTATTGCGGTAAATAGAACAAGGAAGAGAAAGATGAGAACATTGCAGTACCCCCCTAGGCAAACCAAACCTCGTCCCCACTTTTGCTTCCATTAGCCATTTTCATCAGCACTTCTTTCTCTTTGTCTATTAATGCAGCTTCTTTGCCCTCTTTCCCTGGCTACTTAGGGAAACCTCTGTGCCTGAATGACCTCATCATGATCCCCTGTGGATTAGATGATCACTGACAAGTTCCACTCCCAACAGAGGGCAGTATTATGAACAGTAACATCAATTTTTAGGAGCTGCAGTTTTCCACTTTTGGCTGCCTTTCCAGAGTTTCTGAATGAGGAACAACTCTATTTCAATAATAGGGATACAATCTTATCAGAATAGCCCCAGCTGGCCTGGAACTCACTATGTAGACCAGGCCGGCCTTGAATTCACAGAGATCTGCCTGCTTCTGCCTCCCAAGTACCAGGATTAAAGGTATGAGCTAGCTACCCTGCCCAGTTCAGTGGGATCTTTGGACCTCAGATTTTATTTCTAACAGGACTATGCTGGAGGATGGGAATTCTGGCAAAACAGCAATGACAATTATTTTAAAAATTTAAATTATGCTGAGTGTAGTGGTACAGGCCTTTAATCCCAGCGCTTGGGAGGCAAAGGCAGGCAGACCTCTGTGAGTTCAAGGCCAGCCTGGTCTACATAGGGAGTTCCAGGATGGCTGGGACTATGGGGAGACGCTGTCTCAAAAAGACAAAACACAAAAACTCAAAAAAACGTTGGTGTATGCCTGTATGCCTATGTACCTGGAGGCCAGAGGACAACTTGAGGTAGTAGTTCTCTCCAGCCACCATGTGGGTCCTGGGGACTGAAACCAAATCATCGTGTTTGGTGGGATGTGCCTTTACCTGATGATCTGGCTGGCCCTGATAGTTTAAAAATCTCAATCCAAAGACGAGGGACTTTCAGTGACTTTATCAATGAAGTTCATAGACAGCAAGTAGGTTTTAAAACATCATTTGATTGTACCTGGTTTGGCAATTTACTGAGGCTTGACAAATAAATAAGCCTGTAAATTCTGGGACACAAAGTGCCGACAAAAAGGACTAATGTCTCTCTCTTTTTTTTTTTTGAGCCAGGGTCTCCCTGCAACCCCAGCTGGCCTGGAACTATGTAGACCAGGCTGGCCTTGAACTCACAGAGATTTACCTGCCTCTGCCTCCCGAATGCTGGGACTAATGTCTCTTTGACATCACTGACTCCATCTTGAAGATGGCTGTTTACGTCAGCGTTTACCTCCTAGTGTTTTAAAATACTCTGGCAAATCTCAGCTGGCTTGAAATAGCTGTTCTACCTTCTTTCAATAGAAGCTTCCACCTTCTGAGTACACTGGCTCAGAGTTATTTATAAACCTGATGTCAGTCAAAGATGATCTTTTTTATAACCCTCCTCCTCATCCCTTCCCCCACATGTGAAGGCAGACCTACATAAAATTAGGAACTTCACATAAGGTATTCTTCAGTCACTTAAGAACTATTTGTCAGTTAGCAATCATTTAAAAAGCATACATTTATTAAGTAAAACCTAATTCTGACTGTTCTGTAAAAATCAGCTCCTTCTTAAGAAAAAGGTTTCTTTAGAACTTTTTTTTGAGACATGATCTCCCATATCCTAGGATGGGAGGATTTGTAGCCAGGATGACCTTAACTTCTGATCCTTCAACTTGATATGTAGTCCAGGATGACCTTGAATTTCTGATCCTTCTACCACTAGGCTTTGAGTGCTCAGATTACAGGCGCCCCCCCGCCCCTTGCATTTTTAAAACCACTATAATCAGGTTATTTTGCTATTGTTATTGTTCAGACAAGGTCTCAAAGTAGCCCATGCAGGCTCCTTTTAACATGCTTTGTATTGGGGCATGACCTTGAACTCCTAGTCCTCTAGTCTCCCAAGGGCCTTATTCCCTCGAGATAAGGTCTCTTACAGAACCTGGGTAAGGTTTCTGGCTAGACTGGCTGGCCAGCAAGTCCTATTTATCATACTCCCCACCTCCCACCAATGTTGGGGTTTCAGGTCCACACAGCCATGTCTGACTTTTTAAGTGGGTGTGCTAGGGATCCCAACACGGGCCTCTGTGCTCACAAAACAAGTGCTCTTATGAACTGAGCCATCTCCCTGTCCTCAAATTTATTTGATCAAAGAATCCTTTTCTTTCCAGCTACACCTAATAATAGTTTGTGGAATAACGTTTCTTAGATATTCCAGAAAACCCAGGGTGCTGGTCTAAGCAGGTCATGTCAAGCAAGGTGTCCTGGGTTTGACCCTGGCTCAGTCACACTATGAGGGTGATCTTGAAGAAATCAAAAGATCTTAATATTTCATTTTCACATTTGCAATGGTGAGGATGGTAATACTTATCTTTTTATTTATTTTTATTTTATGTATATGTAAGAGCACCTGTGTCATGCAATGCCCTCAGAAGTCAGAAGAAGGCTTCATACCCTGGAACTGGAGTTATGGACAGTTGTTAGCCACCATATGGGTGCTGGTAACCAAACCTAGATCCTCTGCAAAAGTAGCCAGTGCTCTTAACTGCTGAGCCACCTCTCCAGCCCTGATAATGCTTATCCTGACCTGGGTTGTTTTGTGGGTTGAAGTTATTTGACAGTGTGCTTTAAAAATATTTTATTTTTATGTGTATGCATGTATTGCCTGTGTGTAAGCACACCCGTGTCGTCTAATGCCCGCGGAAGACAGAAGAGGCTGTTGGATCCTCTGGAACTGGAGTTATGGACAGTTGTTAGCTGCCATGTGGGTGCTGGGACTCAAACCTGGGTTTTCTGCAAGAACAGTCAGTGTTCTTAACTGCTGAGCCATCTCTCCAGCCCCGACAGTGTGCTTTAAATAGTATAAAAAGTTATACAGATGAGCCGGGCATGGTGGTGCACGCCTTTAATCTCAGCACTTGGGAGGCAGAGACAGGTGGATCTCTGTGAGGTTGAGGGCAGCCTGGTCTACATAGTGAGTTCCAGGACAGCTGGGGCTCCCGGGAGACCCTGTCTCAAAAAGACTGGAAAAAAAAAAAAAAAAAAGTTATACAGATACAGATGAAAGGCCTCATCAGGCATGAGAGATAAATAAATACTGGACTATAACAGGGCACTAGTAACATACAAGTATAAAAACAACTTGCTCTAGCAAATCTTACTCAATAGCTGTGAGTGTAGGTCTACTCAGGGCCAGCAAGCACAGTACAATGGCAAAAGAAGCATTAAAGTTGGTAAGATCCAGATATGGCTTTGGTGATAATTGACTTTAATCCTCTCAGGGTATCGATGATCTGGGTCCAGTCTCTTGCCAGGGACCCACATGGTGGAGGAAGATAACTGATTCCTAAAAGTTGTTCTCTGACCCAGGCACACAGACACATACAAAATAAATAAAATGTAATAGAAAAATGTAAAAACATGGTCAAAAGAGAATTGTGAGTTTAACATCGGCCAGCCTGGGCTACATACAGAGACTGTTTCTCAAGGGGAATTCAGGAATGAATAGGTTAAGCAGCCAGGTTTAGCTGAAGACTGTACTATGCTAAAATGGATTTGGTTAACACAAAAGGAAGAACAGCAGTGTTCCAAAAGAGGAGTCTGCCAATAGTTCAAATACTGCACATTACTGTCAGGGTGAAATATTCAACAACAAGCACACCCTTCCCAAGTCTACCAAGTTTCTGAGGCTCAGAGAAAGATCTAAGTAGATAAAAACACAAAGTAGATAACACCATTACTGACTTTGGGAAGATTACTTTTTTTTTTTTTTTTGCTTTTTGAGACAGCGTCTTCCTGTAGTCCCAGCTGACCAGGAATTACGTAGACCTGGCTGGTTCTGAACTCACAGAGATCCTATTTATGTCTTAAATCAGAATTAGAAGCTAGTAGGAGGGAGAGAGTATAAATTTTGCTGGTTAATTTTTTTGTTTTTGGTCTTTTTTTGAGATAGGGTCTCCCTGTAGCCCCAGCTGTCCTGGAACACACTGTGTAGACCACGCTCGCCTTGAACTCACAAAGATTCGCCTGCCTCTGCCTCCCAACTGCTGGGATTATAGGCGTGTGCCACCCCGCCCAGCCAAGATTACTTTCTTTTACTGAAGGGTCTCCTAGAATTCATTATGTAAATGGGAGGCTGGCCTTGAATTGTAGACGGTCCATCAGTCTTTACCTCCGCAGTACTAGGATTAGGGCCGGTTCCTGCAAACCTGCCCAGCTTTAGAAAGGCCTTTTGGGTTCTCGGTATCCTCACGGATGAGGTCAGGGTTAGCAGGTAGTTCTGTGGAATCAGATACTTGGGAGAACCTCCCCCCAGTCCTTGAAGGGTGCTTCCAGGAGTTAAAATCATCACTAGAGCAAATTAGACCTACTGAAAATGAAAGAGGAAGAAGCAAAGGTAGTATTTGGCCTGGCCAAGACGACAGGGAAAGGAAGTCATCAGGAGACAGGGACTCCCACAGCAGAGAAGACTCTACCAAGAGGGACAATCTACTTTCCTTTTCATGGAAAACACTAGTATTAAAACAAGCCTCTTTGAAATGAGCAAATCCACTCCCCTTCTCCAACCCCCTCAGTCCTTAACAATGCTTCTGCACTTAGTGTGGGTGACTTGGAGTTGGTAGCTGGGCAGAGTTCATGGGCCTGGGCTATGGGGCCTGATAGATCTGACATTAAGCTGAGAGAAAGCTGTTAAAATCACGACGTGGAAAAGCAGACGTCCCTAAGTATATAGGTCATAATAATCAGAAAGGCTTTTGAAAACACCTTGTGGCAAGCTGACCATAAAACGTCGCTTGGGTGGTCAAAACTCAACTGTAAAAGGCAATCTACTGTAACCTTCTCACCAAACCGAAATAGTGAATATTTTTTTTTTGGAGACAGGATCTCTCTGTAGCCCCAGCTCTTCTGGAACTCACTTTGTAGATCTGCTTGCCTCTGCCTCCCAAGTGCTGGGATTAAAGGTGTGTGCCACCACACCCAGTAAGTTTTGCACTATTTAGGACGTAAAGGTTATTTTTTCTCATTGTAAAATGAACATAAAATTATTTCCTGGTAGAAAACATTTTATTAAAAGCTTTTTTTTTTTTTTTAAATGCTAGTTAACTAAAGGGTTCCAATAACTAGAATGGTTTTAAGCTAGGCTTTTATTTTATAATCCTGCCCACAAGTTTAGTCAGAATTAATTTGAAGATGAGGAAACTTTGCTCAGGGAGGCCACTGCTTACCTTTCTGGAGGTGGCCATTGTGCCCTTTGAATCCATGGCTGTTACCTTGCTTTCTAGAACTTTCTAGACACCACGATTAACTCTGTGGGCACCGCTGCTGATCCTTTTGGGATAAGAGAGTGGGCAGGTGGGCCGGGGAGCGCGGCTTCTACTATAGTTTTACTGAGGCTAGCCCACCGGGAGGTCGTTTCAAAACAGGACTTCTCGAAAACCAGGGGTGGACCCAAATTCCCAATAAGGCCCAGGCCCAAAGGAGCGAGCGCAGGGCCTGTGATTCCCGGATCCGTGGGATTGCTTGGCCGGCCTCGGGCGGCTCCGGCCGTTGGGATTTTGGGCCGACAGTGTTCCAGACGCTTCCTTAGGGTCCGCGCATGTGAGTGTCGCGCTCGGCTAGTTTTCCGCCAGGGTTTCCGCCTCCTGCGCCGACACCCCGCCGCACAGGCTCCCCTTGGCGTCACGCCGGGCGGCCCCGTCCGGCCCAGGTGGGTTCCTCCCCCATCTCCCTCCACGCCCCCAGTCTCGCTCGTGGGGTCGCAGGGGGCCGGCGGGACGCGGTGACCTCGGGGCACCCCGGCCGCGCGCTTGGCACTCGGGAGCTGTCCTGAGGTGACACTGCCTGCCACGGCGGGAGCGCGGACTCGCGAGTTCGCACAGGGTGCGTGGCCCAGGTTTCCGCGTGCATGGACGCCCGGCCCGCGCTGACACCGCCCCCTGCGCCGCCACGCTCCGAGGCCTTCCCGGGGGAAGGGGGGGGAGACCTGGCGGCCTTCCCCCCGCGGCCCCGCGGCGCGCGCCCGATTCCTCGATTCCACAGGCGGTTCGCGCCCCGGGTGGGGGCGGGGCTCGCGGGGCCGGGCCGGAGGGGAGGGGAGCGAGGGCGGGACGGCGTGGGGAGTTCCTCGCTCGCGGACCACACGCTCCCGCGGGCCAATCCCGAGCCAGCCTCTAGCAGTGTCGCACGCGGGACACGTCCGAGCGTTTGTTGGCAGGGCCGGCGAGGGGGGAGGGAGCGAGTAGCAGGGAGGGGAGTTGAGTGACAGACAGTGCGGGGCACGCTGGGAATTGTAGTTCCTAGCTCCCGTGGCCATAGCCATTTTGTAGTCAGGGGACTACAACTTCCAGAAGATCAAGGGGACTATTCTAAGGTGCCCCGGGAATAGGCGGCTCTCCCCTGGGCCGGGCGTCCTGGGGCACTGGTACCCAGCTGCCCGGCTGCAGGTAGACGCGAGGGCAGTGGCGAGGGCTCGCGTGGAGCGGCTGTTCGGTGAGCGGCCAGCGGGGGAAAGGGGCTGAGGTGGAGCGACCGAGCGTGCCATGCATTGAGCTAGGGAGCCTCTCTCAATTCCACGCTTGGGCTCGGCGTGGGAGAGACGCCTGACGGGCGGCCGGGGCTGGATTCGCTGCGGCCTCTTGGGAGTTTAGTCGACCCGGCTGCGGGAGTCCTCCGCCCTGGGCCAAGGGCCGGTGGGCATTGGAGTAGGCAAGCGCTGGGCGGCTCAGCTTGGGAGCTTTCGTCTGGCTTGCTGCGGAGAATTAGCCGAGGAGCCCTAACTTGTATAAAAGCAGAGTCCATTTAAAGTTGGGCTGGATAGCCTCTCTCTCATTGGTTAGGTGGCTTGGAAAAAAGAGACTCGGCGAGCCCTCGCTGTGGTGCTGCCGCCGCCGCCGCTGGAGTTGACTCTTCTGCTCGCACTGCTGCTGCAGCACAAACGTGACTTCCAACATTTTTTATTTATCTTTCCTTTTTCTTTTCCAAGATGTAACTACAGATCAGACACTAAGGACCTTCACGTTTCGCTGATGTAGTTTTTGGAAGAAAAAGGGGGGGAGTGAAGGGCGTCGGTTTTTTTTTTTTTTTGTGTGTGTGTGTGTTGTATGTGTTTCGGGGGAAATTTTCCATTATGAGTGTTTTACTAAAGTGAATTTTTTTTTGTTGTTGTTTGCTTCGTTCGTCTTTGGCTCTTTTTTATTTTTTATTTTTTTTTATCCTTCTCAATTTCGGATTTATTTCAAGGCGAATCTGGCTTTGGGGGAAGAGGAAGAAAAGTCGGATTACAAGATCAACCACCACCAACAACAATAAAAACCACCAGGATATTTTTTTGCAAATTTCTGACGGCTTTAAATTCATGAAGCAATTGTCCCCTTTTGCAATCAGCATTTGGATCTCAGAATGAGCAAGGAAAGACCCAAGAGGAATATCATTCAGAAGAAATACGTAAGTCCTCTTAACAACACATCCTTTGACTTGCAGTTTTAAGCGATGGCTGTGAATGTCAAGTTTACAGATAATTCTGCAGCTGAAGGGTTTTATACATAGCGTCCGATAAGGCTTGTTCCTTTCTTTTTTGAAAGGGCTTTTCAGGCAAAGTCGTGTCTGTCTAGTTTGGTTGAGAAAACAGATTGGTGTGGAGATACCTCAAAGTGAATAAATTGACCTCGAATGACACAACCATAATGTAGTTTGAAATGAAAGGCAAGGGGTTTTGGTGGAGCTTTGGGTGTATGTTGGGAGCTGCGGGAATACAACTAAACTGCGTTCCCGGGCGGATTTGGCCCCATATTGCACTTTGCATGCTAATGAGCCTCTGTTATTATTATTGATGTTATTTGGAAGATGTGTAAGGCACGAGTGTTGGAAGCCCATTAAGTTGCACCCAGGGTCTGATTATGGCGATCTTCTTGCATTGGCATATCACATTTAACGTATGTGGTCGTTTTGGCTTATCTGGTTTGCAACATAACCCAGTTGGGAATCGTGTTACAGGGAACGCATTTATTGGGATTGACTTTAATGATGAGGCTGGTTTTGTTTAAAAATAATTCATGGTTTTTAGATTTTGGGGAAAAAAGACATTCATCATGGCCAGTGTTTGTAAGTGTGTGTGTGTGTGTATGTATGTGTGTGTGCATATGTGACTACAAATAATGTCTTGTTAACTGGGTTTCTGAAATTGGGTGATTATTCAGATTTTAATGGTTTGTTATAGTTAAAATTTGTTTGCTGCATAGTATAGCTACGTTTCAACTGGCATAGAGAATGTTTTTGTTTTGTGTAGTGGCTTTTTTTGTAAGTTTGTGGGGAGGGAGCCTCGAGGGGAACCCAGGGATTAACCAAATATGCACTCGAGTGATCGGTGGTTAGCTGCATAAGCTTTAAAGCAGAGAACTCAATTTTTTTTTCAGAAAAGGGCCCTTGAAGATACATAAAGAACAATGCAACCTCTAAAGAAAGTTTTATTTAAGCAGAGTCGACAAATTGGTGCTAATATTTTTCCTTTCGGCTGATGAGTGTGGAGTGTGTAATGGGAGATGACCTTCGGGGCAGTGGTTTTTTAAAAATTATATTTAATGGAAAACCCGAATGATTCTTCCGGAGGGCTGATCCTAATCTAGACAACGTAAACTTCAACTATGAAAGAAACGCAAGATTAAATAATCAAGCTCAACTTACAAAGCTGTTCCACAAAGAATTAAGAATTAAAATACATCCGCATTGCAGAGGGCCGGGTAGAATGCACAGGACTAGTTTAAACTCGGTGTGGAGAAACTGCCTGGAGACGACGTTGCTCGGAGCGCGGACGCCCTCGCCGAGCACGTCCTTTTGGGATGCAGCCACAAAGAGATGGGGGAGAACTTGGACAAGAACCGCCCCCACCCCATCCCGGACCTCGCTAAGTTGGAGAGCGGCGCGGGGTAGGCTTTTTGTTGCCGCCGGTGACCGGCGGGTCGAGTCCCGCGCGGGAGCCCGTCCGCAAGCTGGTCGTTGCTCGGAGCGCGGACGCCCTCGCCGAGCACGTCCTTTTGGGATGCAGCCACAAAGAGATGGGGGAGAACTTGGACAAGAACCGCCCCCACCCCATCCCGGACCTCGCTAAGTTGGAGAGCGGCGCGGGGTAGGCTTTTTGTTGCCGCCGGTGACCGGCGGGTCGAGTCCCGCGCGGGAGCCCGTCCGCAAGCTGGTGCGGGTGGCGGGCGCGGGAGGCCGAGCCGGGGCAGCGGAGCTCGAGCTGCGGCCGCAGG
>NW_008329127.1:496178-517851 GCF_000622305.1 Nannospalax galili | reverse complement strand
TAAGCCGGCGAGACGTCAGCGCGCCCCCTCCCCGCCCCGCGGCCTTCCCCCTCCGTGCGCCGGCGCCCCCGCCCCTCTCTCCGCCCCCCGCGACGCCTGGTCCCGGGCTGCGGTCTGTTGTCATTGTGACGTCACAAAGGGCCGGCGGGGTGGAACCTTCTCCTCCTCCGTGACGTCAAAAGTCGGGCGGGAGGTTTCAGGCCCGACGGGGGCGGGTGCTGCGGCGGAGCGTGGCTGCGGCGTGGGAGGAGGAAGGGGCTGTGGAGGATGTGCTTGGCCCCTGTATTCCGCCCCGGGGTGCGGTCCTTTCTACCAGGTGAGCGCCGGGGAGCCTCCGGCCCCCTCACCGAGTGGCTCCGAGCCTCAGTGACCCTTTTTCGCTTGCCACTTAGGGGCTGGGAGAGGGAGGACGCGCCTCCTTTCCGCAGGAGTGGTTTCATTTCCCAGCTCCAGGTCTCCTGATGGTGTGACATTACTAGTGTGGTCCCCACGCCCATGCTAAGGAAAGCGAAGGAAACTGTATTTACGGAGCGCTTTGCCTTGTGTGAGGAAAGCGTTGATGATTTGGCCGCCTTGTCACTTGAAGTCTTGTTGAGGGGTGCTTTGGCAGGATGTGGTGCAGCATCAACTGTTAATATTTTTGGAAGCTTTACACTCTCATGGGGGAAGATTGGGTCTTGGCTGTGCTAGTCGTGTAGCCACCGAGTGTATTTTGGGGAGAGAGAGAGTACCGTGTACTCTCCGAGCACAGGACTCTTGAATCTCTAGATCCACTGGGCTTGATTCTTACAGAACAAATGGTTCACGTTGTGAATCTTCACTTTTCAGTAAAATGGTAAAAGTAGTACCTGCTTTTTATCACTACTAAGTCACTGAGAAGATTGTGTGGGTGGAAGATGTAAAACAATGTGCTGCTTTATGTAGAAGGGGGCTTTATTGCTTGAGCACCAAGGCAGCATGCTTCATACAATTGGTCTCATAAGCTTTAGATGCCTGCCGAGTTGCCATTTAGTTTATTGCCTTAGCAAAGTAGAGTTTGAGACTGTGATTTTAGATGGCAGGCTTTGGGAGAAATGATTGTTGTATTTCTTATTAAATGACATCCTTGAGAACCTCATAAATTGCAATACAATCCTGTCTTAATTGCATTGGGCATGACTCCCACTACAACACCTTAAATAACTGGAAATGTTTGCCTTTTAGAGCCCCAATTCGCTTGGACAATAAAACAGTTGCACGTTTTGCTCAGTGGGTATTTTCTGCCACTTCACTTCCAGCATTCTGCCTGTTGGTTATATTCTTAGGGGAAGTAGTTTAGGATAACCAAGCTTCCCAGCCATTAGGAGCTGGAAATAAACTGCCATATATATGAATATGTGATTTCATTCAGTTACTTAGAAAAAAAAATGACTAGTTTGATATCTAGGACCGTTCAAGCAGAATTTGTACCACTAGGCTGTAAGCTTTTTAAAAAACTTATTAAGTGTGTGCGTGCATGTGTGCATGCATGCACAGGACGTGGAGTGGGTTCTTGTCATTGTTCCCTTCACCTCTTTACTTGAGATTGATCTCAGGTTTTAAGGCTTGTGCAGCAAGAGCAACCTTTACCTGCCCCTTAGGCTGCAAGTTTTAAGGGCCTAGTTTTCCTCATCTAAAAGTGTAGTGTCGTGATGGCGCACGCCTTTAATCCCAGCACTCGAGAGGTAGAGGCAGATGGATCTCTGTGAGTCCGAGGCCAGCCGGGTCTACATAGTGAGTTCCAGGACAGCTGGGGCTACAAGGAAACCCTGTCTCAAAAAGACCAAAATAAATAAATAAAATGTGTAGTGTGAGCTGGGTGTGGTAGCACTCACCTTTAATCCCAGTACTTGGGAGGCAGAGGCAGGCAGACCTCTGAGTTCCAGGCCAGCAGCCTGGTCTACAAAGTGAGTTCCAGGCCAGCAGCCTGGTCTACAAAGTGAGTTCCAGGCCAGTGGGGTAAAGCGGCCTGGAGAGAGTCTGTCACAAAAAGACCAAAAAGAAAAGAAAAAAAAGTGTAGTGTGCTGTAATCCCCAGCACTTGGGAAGTGGAGGCAGGAGTTCAAGTTAATTACATATTCAGTATAATTACTAACCAGGCGCACTGCCTTCCATGAAATCACTCAAAAATCCCCACCTCCAACTCCATGTGACTCATTTGGTAGAGTGCTTGCCTAGCATGCACAAAGTCCTGGGTTCTGTCCCCAGCACCACATAACTGTGCCTGAAGCTGGTGGATCAGAAATTCAAGGTCATCCTGTTGCTAGCAAGTTTGATACCAACAACCGAGGACCTATCAGACCCTGTCTCAAAACCAAACTCAAACCAACACCTATCTCCAAAAAAAAGTGGGGGGAGTTTAAATAATTGGGTAAGAAGCAAAATTTGGGGCTGGAGAGATGGCTCAGTGGTTAAGAGCACTGACTGTTCTTGCAGAGGACCTGTGTTTGATTCCTAGCACCCACATGGCAGCTAACAACCATAACTCCAGTTCCAGGGAATGCTACACCCTCTTCTGACCTCCATGGGCACTGCACACATGGGTGCACTTACACGCATGCATGCAGTACACTCATACATGTAAAATAAAAATAAAGTTTTTTAAAAAGAAGCAGAATTCTCTATAATTGGCAGAAGTTAAAGAAAAAAACCGAACAATAGAAGTCCGGCGGTGGTGTGTTAGCAAAAGTTGTCCAGTCAGTACAGTTTACAGTTCTAGAAGAACTTGGAGAACTTATTTAACTGCCATATTTTCCCTTTCCTGGTGTATTTATGAACCTTTATTCCCCTCCTTGTTTCTGATAGTGGAAACCTTGCCCCTTTTACAGTAAGTCTAGGGCAGAGGCAATTTGTTTATTTTTGTAGAGCTGGGAGTTGAACTCAGGGCATTTGCACATACTAGGCAAGCTCTCTAGCACTGAACTACATTCCAGTTCTTGGCAGAGGCAACTTAGCAACTGTTGCTACAGGTATAGTATGTAGAAAATCATAAAATTTACATTTATTTAGTGTATGCTTCTGTGCTCAGTATGTGTGTGCCTCAACACACATGTGGAGGTGAGGACAAGTTAGAGGAGCTTCTTTTCTCTATCAGTGGGTTCCTGGTAGTAAACTCAGGCTTGTGGCAAGCGAATTTATTCACTCAGTCATCTTACCTGTCAGTCATCTTACCTGTCAGGTTATTTAGTACCTGTTTGTTGGTTAGCACTGAACTTTAGCATTTGTCCCTCTATAGCCACTGGCCCAAATAACCAACTAGAAATCTTTTGTAGATAGTAGATAGTTCTCATAGCTGGTTAGAACAGCGCCTGATGCTGAGGTTAGAGCAACTGATTCCCTTCCAAGGGCCTTGATTATTTAAATTTACTGTCTTCAAAAAAACATTTTTAGCAGGGTGTCGCACTCTGGAGGCAGAGGCAGACGGATCTCTTTGAGTTCAAGGTTAGTCTGGTCTACCTAACGAGTTCCAGATTAGCTGGGAGCTACAGGGAGACCTTGACTCAAAAAAGAAAAAAAAATTTGAATGATAACTTGCACCTGTTACATTCTCAGTAGAATTTGAAAGAATTTGAAAGAGGGTGAGGGAAAAGCACAGTAAGCCAAGTACATAAACACTTGGTAAAGGCTAAACTGGAATGTTTTTAATCTAGTAGTTTGTGCTCACTCGTGGTTTTGTGAGGAATTAGGCTCTGGCCATTTTTGTTAGAATTCTGGTTGCATTGTTCATTCAAATCCTGCTACTGTTCTTGGCCCAAGTTTCCCCAAGCAGGATCATGTCAGTTCCCCTAAGCAATCTCTCTACCTGCCTGACCTCCTTGCCCTTGGGTGCAGAACATTCTGGTTGTTACCCAAGTGCAAAGCTTCTGGCCAGTGGGCAGCTGTGGGGTGTGCCTCTGTCCCCTTTGGCTCCTACCCAGAAGGCTTGCCAAGTGTCTGTTGTTTGTTCCCAAATCTGGTTATTCCAGTTGGGCTTATTCTTGTAATTACAATTAAATCTTATGTAAACCTTGAAATGACTGTGAAAACAGTTGGTTCAACTTTAAGTTGAATGCTTTAGAGGAGATGTGATAAAGTACTAAAGAGGGAAAAGGCCTAGATCTAAATAAAGATTTTTGTGAATTATTTGGAGACACCGCTTGGCAAATCATTCCCTTTTTGGTGTGGTGGAGTGGTGATACTGAGTATACCTCCAGGCTCCAGACCCAGATCCCCCTCTTCAACAAAAAAGTATGTGGAACAAGTCTGAATGAAATTCATACTCAGAAATATGACCACATCCCTGTATTTCTGAAAGATTAGCAACTAAAATCCCAGCCATTGGGAGGCTGAGACAGGAGGGTTGCTATGAATGAGGGCAACCTGGGCTATAGTAAGACCCTGTCTCAAAAGAAAAGAAAAAAAGAAAAAGGAAAAGATTAGCAGCTAAGCCAGGTGTGGTGACACAAGCCTGGATTCTAGGCATCCACTGCCATACTCAGCTAAAAGTGTGTATCTTTCATTTTTAATTTTTTTAAATTTTTTTTTATGGAGGTGTGTGTATGTGAGTGTGTGTGTTTAGGTCAGAGGACTACCTGTGGGAGACAGTTCTCTCCTGAGCCTGAGCCACCTTACTAGCCTAAAGCTTCTATCTTACATATATTACAGCGACTTTATTGTCTATCCCTAAGATACTATAAGCCTGCATACATTCTTTTTTTTTTTTTTTAAATGTATGAGCGAGAGAGAGTATGGATGAAATATATGATACTCATTTGTGAAAATGTCAAACATTTTAAAAAAGGTGTTGAGACATGCAATAAGTTGTTTGTAGAGCTTCATGTAACAGCACGTGTGGGAAAGCTCACTTACACAGATGACCCTCAAAGTTTTACTTGACCTAAAAAATGCAACTCTGTACAGTGGGGTTGTTTGATCCTGAATTTTTGCTTTGCTTTGACCTGCTTCCTCCCTTGGAAGTGTATTCTTTTTGTTTTAGAAAATATTTATTTATTTTTTACGTTTATGAGTGTATTGCCTGCATGTAAGAGCGTTTGTGTTGTGCAGTGTCTGCAGAGGTCAGAGAGGGTGTCGGATTCCCTGGAACTGGGGTTACAGACAGTTGTTAGCTGCCCTGTGGGTGCTCAGAATTGAACGTGGGTCCTCTGCAAGAGCAGCCAGTGCTCCTCATTGCTGAGCCATCTCTCCAGCTCCTCATTTGTTTTTTCAGACAGTCTTATATACCCCAAACTAGCCTCAAACTTGGTGAGGTAGAGCATGACCTTGACCTTCTGTCCTCTTGCATATGGCTTTTCTCCTGATAGGAAACAACCCATGTTGCATAAGTGCAGGTATTGTGTCAGTGGGCAGCCCAGACCTGACTTGGCAGCCCGAACTAGAGTAGAACCCCAGGCCTCCAGATAATATGGGTTTCTTCTCACTGAAACTTCAGATTTTACTATTGTGAGGGAACCACCTGTCTTCCATAGGGCCATTCTTTACCATTTGAAGAAATGGGCCAAAAAAGCCTGGATTGTAGAAAACACTTTCATAACATTAAAAAAAAAAGTGTTAAATGTGTATGTGCACACACGTGCATATGTGTGGAGGTCAGACGACTCTTTTGGGAATGTGTTTCCTCATTTGGTCCTGGGGACCAAACTTAGGGTTGTCAGACTTGGCAGCAAGCCCCATACTTCACCTTCTGAGTTATCTTACTGGTTCAGAAAACACTTTCAAGCAGTCATACACCACCCACCCTTCTTGAAAGCATCATGAGGAGAAAAACCAGTCAATTCTGAAATAGCTGCCCACATTTATGGTTTCCATAGCAAGCACTTGAAAAAAAAGGAGCTTTTGAGGTCATTTTACAGAAGAGAAAACCAAGGCTAATAATCAGATTATTCATATGGTTAAAACTGTGTTTCTTTGTGCCTTTCAATTCAGATGAAATAGAGGCAAAACGGTTGAGCAGTACCAGCCTGAAGGAGAACAGGTCATAAAAGGGGCTCTTGGCAGAGTCAGAGGGACTTTATGCTTGAGAAAGTTGGTCAGATGGAGGCGACCTTTGCCAGTTTCCAGGAACAGGGAGCATACCAGTTTCTAGTGCATGTTTGTGTTTGATGTTTTCTAAAGTACCAGTTGGTGGAGCTACCCCCTTGTCCCCAGTGTTGCAGAGGCCTCATTGGAAGATCCTAGCTGGGACTGGCTGTGCTCTCTCTCTCTAGTTTTGCAGTTGTCTTGCTTCACTCTTGGGTGTGCTGAGGACCAGCGTTCCAGAACTGCTTTGATGTTTGAGGGCTGTGACAAAAGTACCTTTTTTCATACTTGTACTGTCACTCCTGACTTTGCTGCTTAGGACACCATGAGATGCTGGAGGAAATGATTTTTCCCTTGGACCCCACTGGTAGTGGCTGGTCCATCCATTAGACAAATCCTGACCAAATGTGTTCATGAGGCAGCTTGAGTAATAGGAACAGTACACGTAGTTACTCACACAAGGATCTGTGACTGACTGCAGTAGAGAAGAACCCTAATTCCAGTTCTTTTTTTTTGGCCTTTGAACTAATGATGACCTACCTTGAACTCTGGTCTCTAGGCTCTGCCTCCCTTCCCCCCATGCCTGGTTTACGGGTGTAAACCACCTTGCCTAAGCTAAATGGCATTTAAAGTTCTAGTTTAGTGGGTCCCTGAAGCCCTGCCACTCAAAAGAGGAAGACTGTTGGGCAATGAAATACTTAGGTAACAATGCTGGATTTCCATTAATTCTAGACAGTTAAACACATTATTAGGATTTTGTCCACACTCTGGGAAAGGCTCTTGTTACACACATTATTAGGATTTTGTCCACACTCTGGGAAAGGCTCTTCTTCCCTATGTACACTGTTCTTGAATACACACAGAGAATGTTTTCAGCTTTTGATGGGGCTTGGGTGGCAGATAGGGAGTACTGAGAGGGATGGGTGGTGAGTGTCAGGAGATGACTCTTTCTGCCTGCTGGGACAGCAGCCCAGGTGTTTCTGTATTCCTGATGACGAAATTTGCAAGGAGAATGTGGGAAGTCTTTTGTCGGCTAATTTATTGCTCTCTTAGAATCTGGGTGGTTCTTTCTTCATTATTTTCTAACCACCACTTGGGAGGGGGGCCTGTCCTCCATGGTTGAGTGTATTATTTCTTGGGTCTGCCAGCTGTTAAGTGTTTGGTGCCTGTGGGGGCAGAAGCGGCTGCCTGGAGGAGCTGTGAAGGGATTAGGGCTGAGCATGTGCTTGCATTTATCCCTTCCATAGGTTCGCAGAGAGGGCCTCAATGAATGCTTATTCTGTTAGGCAGCAGCAGAGCCTTTGCCTTTTGTGTATGCATTGTTACTGTTAGTACCTGGGCTTCAGTCAGGAAGCACCACAGACTTGGACAGACTTGCTTTCATTATACAAGGCACTTGGATAAGGCTGGGAATGTGAAACGAACTCAAAGTTTGGCTCAGTTAACCTGGCTGTGTGACCCTGGGCAAGCTACACAGCATCACTGAGCTACTTCCTCATCTGGAAAATTTGTTCAGTGCACCTCCTAGTCTTGTTGCTGGGAGAGCCAGGGAGATTTTTGATGTGAAAGCACTTTGTAAACTGCATACTGCTGCACAAATGTTCAAGGTATTATTACACAGTTGGAAATCACCAACTTGGAGACACCAGGCCTGCCAGCAGCTTTCCTAGCTGAGTCACAAATAAATAAATCCAGTAAGATTCGTAGCAAGGAACAGATTCACTTTGGGATTTTAAACAAGGCTTTAAAGATTAGGTGATGATATATCCCCACCCCTTGTCACTTGTTGAATGTCATATCAGGTAACATTGGTCTCCCAAACAAGTCTGGGTGACTATTAGGAAGATAAGATTGAAAATTAAGATTAGAACATTGAACCTGTGCACAAACATGTTTAAAGTAGGACTTGAAGGAATAAGGAATTTTCCTTGAAACTGAAAGGCAGATCATGATCCCTCAGTGACTGCTTGTCTCCTGAATTGAGTGTAAAGGAAGTTTGTCCTGAGTACAGCATAAAAAAACTTTCTTGCTGTACCCCATCCACTTATTCTGCCCCTGTTAACTCCATGTATACCTGGCCTTCAGCTGGGTCTAACCTCTGACTTTGCAAGTTCCTGTCCTTCACTGGTTCAGGTGGGTGGACTTGCTGAGGAGTCCACTGTGCCCTTATAGGTCTTACTCAAGCTATACCCTCACCCATAACAGGCAAACTCTAGCTCAAGTCTCTTCTTGTAAGTGCTCAGCATTTTACTTCTCGGTACTGGGATTACTTTCTTACATGCCTCTTACCCATTTAAATCCTACAAGAGTAGGGGCTGAATTTTATATGTGATTGAAGGTGAGTGAGTACATAGTTAATATGCAGTCAGGGAATACTTGAATTAAAGCTTATGGTGGAATGAGTCAAATACTACCTAGTACTGGGAGGGAATTGTGGCTTTAGTGGAAAAAGATGGAGTTAACTATCAGAATTCCAGACTCCTTACTTTAGAGCTGGGAGCCTGTCTGATTTAAGAATGGACTCACATTTCATCAGCTAGACGGCTGACATGAGACCTAGCACTCGGTAGTAGTAAGTCTTCTCTGTTGCTGCCTGTGGTCAGGTCTTCGTGGCACGCTGCCTCCTTCTACGTGCATTCTAGTTATCCACGGCAGCTGGGGTAATTGCTTTTTTTATTATTTATTTATTTATTTATTTTTTAATGTTTTTGAAGCAGGGTCTCTCTGTAGCCCCAGATGTCCTGGAACTCACTATATAGACCATGCTGGCCTTGAACTCACAGAGATCTGCCTGCCTCTGCCTCCCAAGTGCTGGGACTACAGGTGTGCTCTACCACGCCTGGTGTTGATTCATTTTTAAGGAAAACTAAAATTCATACGTAATCCGCATACCCAATTATAAGCCAATAGCATTTTCCACTTGTGAAATCATTTCAATCAGAGAAGTGCTCAGAGATAAAAATTACTGAAATTGCATAGTGGATATTCCTCCCCTTGTACATGTATAGGCTCATTACCTGCTTTTGGCATTTATCTCTTACCTCCGTTACCACAGTCCGATGATTTTTAGTGGCTCTAGGCATCCAGTTGACATAGGTCTCACTTGACCCGTATTCCCCCTTGATGGCTTTTCTGAGGGTTTAGGGCTGTTGTACATTATATTCTGTGTTGGGCAGTCTGCTTTGTATGTATCTTTCCATATTTCAAATTCCTCAGTGAATTACTGACTCAGACGTACCCATGTTTGCTATTTGATCCCTCTACCACATTGCTTTCTGTGAGAGGGGCTGTACTAATTTATAGTTCCATGCTTCGTACGTGTTATGCCAGCGGGTTGGTTTGTTTGTTGGCTTTTAAAAACCAATACAGGCACTTGTAAGGAGTAGTAAAGATGTCAGTTGAGTTTTATTTAAGTTTCTATTTTCTTTCCTTGTCCTCTTTTAGGGCATTTAGAACTAAGTGAGAGAAGCTATGTGAAAGCACTTTGTAAAACTAAATTGCTCTAAGAACACACTGTTATTAGTCAGAAGGGCTTTAGTATTGACAGGAAGGAGAGAGCTGGTATAATTGTACATTTATGTGTGTGTGTTTATGAGGTTCTTTCCTTTGTGAGTATATGGGAGATACTTAATAAAGACGACCCGGAAGCACGTTGTTTGTGCATGTGATTTCAACCCCGTTTTGTAAGGTGGGCTTTGTACCATTAACAAAGATCCCTTTGGGCCCAGGCTTGGAAGATCGCTCAATTAAATACAGCTGATAGGTTTTAGTTGCTTATAACCATGTCCTGGCATTGTACTGTGTTTGCCCTCATCCTGAGAGAATTTATAGTTTAATGGAAACAAGGATGCAAACACTAGAAGAACACTGTCTTTGGAGTCAGATTGAATGGTTGATGCTCTTGGCTGTGATTATATAATGATTACCTTTGAGTTTCTTTGCCTTATAGTAGGGAGAGAAGAAGAGTTAAATCTTCACGATCGGTCTTTGGTGATCACTTAGAGGAGGCAGAGTCAAATGTTGACAAATGAATGTTAGTGTCTGGACGGTGTTACCCTAAGTCCTACATGTTTGTGTGGCTGTAATTCTACTAATTCAAGGTTGAAGAGAACATGTTTCTGGGTCATCTTTGGCTAAGTATAGCATATTCTAGCTGTCTGAGGAAGAGAGTGGAAATTAATGGTGGGTGCTTAGCACTTGCTTTTCCCTCTTTTCTGTTTGTTTGTTTGTTTATTTATTTATATTTATTTATTTGGTCTTTTTGAGACAGGCTCTCCCTGTAGCCCCAGCTGTCCTGGAACTCACTATGTGGACCAGGCTGGCCTTGAACTCACAGAGATCTCCCTGCCGCTGCCTCCCGAGTGCTGGGACTACAGGCGTGCACCACCACACCCTGCTTATTTATTATTTTTATTTTATGTGTATGAGTGTATTGCCTGCATGTATGTGAGTGCACCAGTGTCCGTGCAATACCTCGGAAGTCGGAAGAGGGCTTTGGATTCCCCCGGAACTGGAGTTAAGGATGGTTTGTAGCTGCCATGTGGGTTCTAGAAATCGAACCCAGGTCCTCTACAAGAGCAGTCAGTGCTCTTAACCGCTGAGCCATCTCTCCAGCCTCTTGCTTTTCCTTCTTAAGTAGTGGGAAACTTTTGTGATTGAATTATTCTCTTTCCTCTCCTGGTGTGTGAAATTTACAGTGTCATGGAATGACTAAGAAGCAGATTTCCTTTTTTTCTGTGTTCAGGAATACTTTTGGGGGCTGGAGAGATGGCTCAGTGGTTTGGTTCCTAGCACCCACATGACTGCTACCAGCCATAACTCTAGCTAGGTTCAGGGGATCTGACACCCTCTTCTGGCCTCCTCCATCATTGCATGGGTGCACTCACATGCATGCAAAACACTCATACATAAAATACAAATAAGAAAAACCCAAAAACTTTTGGATGAACTTTGCCTTCTTCAGTGGAATCTAACATGCATTGGTTTTACCCAAATTGCCCTTTTCCCATTCTTCTGCCCAGAGCACTAAAGCTCTGTTTGTTCTATTTTCAGCTTGTAATGATGTCTTGATGTTGGAGGATGAAAGAGCCAATGTGAATGGAAGACATTTAATAAGGAGTCATGGTCTGGGCTCCCAGTGAAATTAGCAGCACATGGTTTTCATCTGCCTTGAAGGGCTTTGGTTATGTTGCCTTGCCTTTGCTGGAGTTGTGACGTCACACAGCTTGGCCCTGTCACATGACTCCTTTTTCAGACAGATGGTATGAGAGGCAAAGGCCACTGCCCTTGATGCCAAATGCACTGTGGATTTAGTTCCTTAATATTTTGAGGATCATGAAATGTCTAGTACGGCTTTACAAAGGTTTCATTGCTGTCAGTTATGTTGTGTAGGGTGTTGGGAGACGGGAACACACTGTCTGATTAGTGAGCCTCATAATTCTCCTGTGCTTTTTGGAACATTTGATTTTTGTCCACTATTTAGCCATTTCACTAGGATTTCTTTTTTTTTTTTTGAGACTGGGTCTCCCTGTAGCCACAGCTGGCCTGGAACTCTATATAGATGAGGATGGCCTCAATCTCACAGAGATCCACCTGCCTCAGCCTTCCCAAGTGCTAGGATTAAAGGCATGTGCCACCACACCTGGCTATTTCCTTAAAAATGTTTTTAAAATTACATTTTTTTTTATTTACTCTGTGTGTGTGTGTGTGTGTGTGTGAGAGAGAGAGAGAGAGAGAGAGAGAGAGAGAGAGAGAGAGAGATTTTACAGGTCACAGATTACTTGTGGAAGTCAGAGGACAACTTTCAGGAGTTGGTTCTCTCTATCATGTGGGTCCTGGGCATTGAATTCAGGTTGTCAGTCGTGGGGGCAAGCCCCTTTACTTGCTGAGAGGGTCCCCTCTTTTCTTTCCCTTTTTTTTCTTATTGCAGGAGCAAATGCTTTTTGCCTTGACCTGATTGAAGTTCAGTTTCTAAATACAAAAGTGACAGGAAGCTGGGCATGGTGGTGCACGCCTGTAGTCCCAGCACTCCAGAGGCAGAGGCAGGAGGGTCTCTGTGAGTTCAAGGCCAGCCTGGTCTACATAGTGAGTTCCAGGACAGCTGGGGCTACAGGGAGACCCTGTCTCAAAAAGACAAAAAAAAAAAAAAAAAGTGACAGGAGTAAAATATAGGCCATGAATAATTGTGCTCTAACCAGTAGTGTTTTGCACTGAGCAGATTTATTTTATTTGTATTTTATGTGTATGAGTGTTTTACATGCATATGTATCTAAGTACACCCATGCGTACAGTGCCCAAGGAGGGTAGAAGAGGGTGTCTGATACTCTGGAACTGGAGTTATAGACAGTTGTTAGCCACCATGTAGTTGCTAGGAACTGAACGAGGGTCCTCTGCAAGAACAGCCAGAGCTGCTCTTAACCACTGAGCCACTTCCCAGACATATATTTATTTATTTATTTATTTATTTATTTATTTATTTATTTTTGAGACAGGGACTCACTATGTAGCCCATATCTGCTTGCCTCTGCCTCCTGAGTACTGGGATTAAAGGTATGTGCCCCTACTGTTGGCTCAGTTTTAATATTTTGAGACGGGGTCTTAGAGTACATAGCTCAGGCTGGCCCCCAAACTTTCCCTAAGCCTCCTCCAGAACCTGGGTTACAAATGTGAGCCACCACACCCTGCTAGCTTTGAAAGTTTGACCTAAAAACTTTAAAGACAAGTTTTGCTAAGTAGTATTGGTATTGACACCCTGACAGAATTTAGAATCTGTAAGAATTTTAACTCATGAAAGTAATCCTCATGAAAGTAATCCTGCAGTGGTGATTACCTCCTGAGTGGCAGAGATCAGATTTCTATTTAAATGCCAATACAGTTTATCACTTTTTTTCTCATAGTGCTGGGGGCCTGGGAAGGTCTGGATTTAATAATGAAGTACTGAACTTTGGTTGGTTGTTAGTACATGAATCAGTGGTTTGTGTTTTTAAAAACGTTTTCAAATACTCATTCTGTATTGTAATCCTCAAAACTACTGTTAGGATTCCAGACCGTTGTGGTTTAAACTAGGCTGGAATTTGAAAGGTGGCTGACAAGAGTGAAAGGAAACCTTGCTTAAATAAAAAACATGTTTGGCTTGTAAGAGCCTCTTAGAGTCTGGGCTCTGGGCATAGCTAAGCCTTAGGCCAAGTCTCATAGTTGAAGAAGTCAGGGAATACTTGGTTTTCATTCTCTTGTATTAGCTCCCTCCCCTAAACAGACAAACTGACAGGCAAATAAGCATCCAGTATTGCTACACCATGAATTTGTTCTGCAGACTCTCCTACTTAGAAATGGAGTTTTTGTCTAGATGAGATAGAGTGCAATACCTTGCATTCAGCTGTACTTGTAATAAATCAAAACTCCGATGATGGTAATAAAATGGGCTTCTTTTGGCTCTGGGAGACTAGAGAGCACTGGGAGGTTGGGGAAGATGGGTCTCCTATCAAAGTGTCTCAACTAAAGCCTGGTGTGTTTTCTTATTCTTTCTTCTTGCTCTAATTAAGTGATGCCGTGGCAATCCAGAGCTGACATAGACTGCGATGAAACACGTTTTCTATTCAACTAGCTTTTTTTCCTCTTTCCTTCTTCCAGGAGACTCGCTGAAGTTGTCATGTTACTTCTTCAGAGAATTTATTGGAGCAGTAGGCAAAGGCTCCTGGGAGTATAAATATGATTATAAAGAACAGTCCGTTAACCAGGGAAGCCCATTATCTTGGACTTGCAAAACTCTTACAGCCCAATGGTACTTGCTTACAGTTGTTTAATACAAATGAACATCCTAATGTTATCTGTTGTAAGAGGTGTCCTTTTCTCCATTTGTACATGGAGGTCATCCCTGTAAAGAAAAGACGTCACCTTGACCCAGGCAAACAGCTTGTTTTTCTGGACAGGCATTATATATGGTGTTTTCTCTTTCAAGGAATGAAGTGTCTGGTGCTTTCTTTCCTGACATCAGCAGCAAATAATTTGTGCTGGGTGTTAAAAAGATTTCTAATACTAGCTGGGTGTGGTGGCGCATGCCTGTAGTCCCAGCACTTGGGAGGCAGAGGCAGGCAGATCTCTGTGAGTTCAAGGCCAGCCTGGTCTACATAGTGAGTTCCAGGACAGCTGGAGCTACAGGGAGACCCTGTCTCAAAAAGACCCCCCCCCCAAAAAAAAAAGATTTCTAATGCTAATAAGTAGGACTTAACTTTTCTTTTACTGTCTCCCTTTTCCTACCCATTTTATGAATTTAGGGGTGTTTTAAAGCTTATTTAGGGGACTCATCATAGTAGGCACCAAGTAGGTATATCCTGCATTTTATTTAGCACAGATTAGAGGTTCAGGGTAGTAGAAAGACTAAAGTTGTAGGGTTAGTTTTTGATTTTTTTTCATTTTTAGTTTGTGTATGTGTGTAGGGCAAAGGAAAACTTTCAAGAACCTTTTCTCCTTCCATTGTGTGGGTCTCAGGGATTGAACTCCGGCCCTCAGGCTTGGCAGCAGGTGCCATTGTTAAAGGAACCATCTCAGCCTTAAAGTTGTAGTTTTTGTTGTAAGGATAAAGTTATTGAGCTGGGTGTCACTGTGTTGTCTAGGCCAGCCTCAAACTCCTGGACTGTCCTTCTGCCTCAGTGGTCCCCAGTAACTGTAGGTACCCCACTGAGCCTGGTATCATAGCGTAGTGTTTTTCTTTTTCTTTTGGTGTTGAATGGAATTCAGGGCCTGATACACACTAGGTAAATACTAAGTTGCATATCCTCAACTAGTATATATATCAGTTTTTAGGGTTTTTTTCCTTTTTTTTTGAGACAGCCTTTCATGAACTTCTGATCCCCCTGACTCCACCTCCTGATTGCTGGGATTACAGTCCGTGCCACCATACTTTGTATATGTGCTGCTGGGATGTGGAACCTAGGGCTTTCTTACATGCATTCTACCAACTGAGTCACATTCCCAGCCTAGCACCTTCAGTGCATGACTGACCTTTGCTTTCTGTACCTTTGCAGGGTGTCAGCTCTTTTTTTTTTTTGGTCTTTTTTGAGACAGGGTCTCCCTGTAGCCCCAGCTTCCCTGGAACTCAGTAGACCAGGCCGATCTCAAACCCACAGAGATCTGCCTGCCTCTGCCTCCCGAGTGCTGAGAAGAAAACCTTTTATAGAACACCTATAATGGTTATCCCCTCTTTCTTGTTTAAATCTCATATTGCTGCTAAATACTGAACATTTAAAATTCACTTCTTTTATTTACCTGCCTCTGCCTCCCAAGTGCTGGGACTAAAGGCGTGTGCCACCAAGCCTGGCAGAATGTCAGCTCCTAAGCATTTCTTTTTCATTGTCTTGTTTCCAGATCATTCCAGTTCTCTGGGCAGTCCTGTTTCCTCCGTCTCCCCCCCCCCCATGTTTGTGGTATTTTAACTCTAGATGAGAGGCATCTTAATCTTTCCTATGTAATTTTGGATGTGAATATGATGCCTTTAAAAACAGTTCTGTGGTTTTCATTAGTATATAGCTATACAGCTATCAAATGTCAATTTTTGAACATTTTCAGTACTCCACAGAGAAACTCCATACTGGCAGCAATCACTGCCCACTTCATCCATGTTTCCCAGCTTCTGACAGCCACTAATCTTTCTGACTGACAATTTCTACTCCTTGCATACTTAACATAACTGGTTTCATAAATTATGTGGCCTTTTGTGATGAATTGGCCTCTTTCATGTAACACAAATGAATCTCAGAAACACTAGCACGTGTCAGTATTTCATTCCTCTCAAAGGCTTAATCATATTGCATAGTATGAGATATACACAATGTTGCTTATTTGATTAACAATTGGGTCCACCTCTTACTGTGAACATTTGTGGGCAATTTTTTTTTTGTCTTTTTCTTGAGACAGGGTCTCCCTGTAGCCCCAGCTATCCTGGAACTAGCTATGTAGACCAGGCTGGCCTTGAACTCACAGAGATCTGCCTGCCTTTGCTCCCCGAGAGCTGGGATCAAAGGTGTGCACCACCATGCCTGCCTTTTATGTGCAAGTTTTTACGTGGAGCTAAGCTTTATTTTTTTTTTTTATTACTATCTGGTTAGAGTATCTTGTTTGTTACAATTCATTCACTGCAGTTTGTGTCTCTGAACTTCAGAGCTGTACTGGGATATAGGATCTCCACTTCTGGGATTCAGGGGGATGGGGAATCTTCGTTTTCCTTATTGCTGGCCTCTCTTCATTCAGCCTGTGGTCTTGCTTTCTACCCCTTTACAAGTTGTAATGTCATTCATACGTCTTTTGGCTAGAACTATGTTTTCCACTTGTTAGGTGGTGGGACTTTGTGGTTCATCATGGGATGATTTGCTTTGTGTGACTCATATCTTTTTGGCTGTAGTTTTAGGTCTTCAGATGAATCTTTTCCACAGTATTTACTTTTGGTGTCTCAGGGCCTACTTTTTTTTTTTCGGTCTTTTTGAGACAGGGTCTCCCTGTAGCCCCAGCTGTCTTGGAACTCCCTATGTAGACCAGGCTGGCCCTGACTGCACAGAGATCCACCATCCACCTGTCTCTGCCTCTTGAGTGATGGGAGCCACCACGCCTGGCTAGAGCCTGGTTCTTAATGCATTTTTTCTTTTGGGAGGATTGACTTACTTAGCTTTCTTCCTTATTATCCCCCATCCCTTGCTTCAGTTTCTATTTTTATTTTTGAAAGAGGGAGTCTCCTGTACCCCAACTAGCCTGGAACGTTTTGAAGTTTTTTTTTTTTTTTTTTTTGTGTGTGTGTGTGTGTGTGTGTGTGTGTGCGCGCGCGCACGTGTGCTCGTGTGAGCACTTGCTGCCAGAAGAGGGTGTGGATCCTCTAGAGTTGGAGTGCATACAGGTGTGAGCTGCATGGATGGGAGAAATCAACTGGGGGTTCCCTGGAAGAGCAGCAGATGCTCTTAATCCAGTCCCTTGTTTTTGGTTTTTCCGTACTAGATCTTACATTTTCAGCCCCTGGCTGGTCTTGAGCTCTATCCTACTGCTCCTTTCAGTTGCAGAGATCCACCTGCTTCTGCCTCCCAAGTGCTGGGATCAAAGGCCTGTGCCGCCACACCAGGCTTAGTTTTTTGTTTTTTGTCTTTTTGAGACAGGGTCTCCTTGTAGCCCCAGCTGTCCTGGAACTCACTGTGTAGTCCAGGCTGGCCTTGAACGCACAGAGATCCTCCTGCTTCTTCCTCCCAAGTGCTGGGATTAAAGGCGTGTGCCACCACGCCCGGCTAGTTTTAACTTTTCTATGTGATTATCTCTGGTAACATTGTCAAAATACTTTGGGGACTAGAATCAATATTTATCTAGAAATTCTCCCTGAAAAAAAAAAAAAAAGTTGTGTCTGTGTTTGAAACGGGATCTTTAGAAGCCCAAGTGGCCTCAACTTACTATATTATAGCCCAGGCTAGCCTTACATAGTCATCCTGCCTCCATCTTCCTAAGTGCTGAGATTATAGGTTGGCCAGGCCCGATTTTCTTGTTTCTTCCAAGCCAGTTAAACCAAAAACACTTAAAAACAAACAAAACCACCCTTCAAAATGAATGTAAAATGGAAGAGCTTTGAAGGAAGAGGGACTGAACACCCTCCCTCCCTCCTTCCCTCTCTTCATCCCTCCCTCCTTTCCTCCCTCCCTTGCTTTCTCCCTCCTCTTCTTCCCTTCTCTCTTTTTCTACAGGATCTCACTATGTAGCACTTGCTGGAACTTGCTATGTAGACCAGCCTTAAACTCCCAGATCTGTCTGCCTTTGCCTCCCTGGTGTTGGGATTAAAGGCATGCACTGCCACACCCATGAGCCTGCAGTTTGTACTTATTTTAAAGTATTCAGAGAAAGCCAGGGACACCAAGAAGTGGAGCACAGTTGACAGGTGGCCCCGTGGAGTTGGAAGCATTCTGTGAGGATGGTGGGTGTGCCTTGTACACTTCTCAGTGTGGATGTCTGTGCTTTTCCTCAGGGTTCCTGGTGAAGGAAGCCAAACATTGATGTGTCTGCCAGCATTAGACAGGGTCTTCTTATAGCCCCAGCTGTCCTGGAACTCACAGAGATCCCCCTGTCTCTGCCTCCCGAGTGCTGGGATTAAAGGCAGGCACCACCTGGGCCAGCAGTCTTGTTCTTTATCAGTGATACTAACCGTGCTTTTCACACTCCCATTTTTTCTGGAATGACTCTCTTCCATATTCGCTTCTGTCCTCAGGCCATTAATTTGGCTTACCTAATGAGGATCCCAGACAGAGGCTGTATTTAATATTTTCTTGAACAGTGGTAAGATAACCAATGACTTATCAGGTAGGTTCCCCCACCTTAACTTCGAAGCTAGATTTGTGCACACATGTGTGTGTCTAATTTTAACTTTGCTTTAACTGGAAATCTGTGTTCTGGGCTGCTTTTGTCTGGTGTACCTATAGCCGCCTATACATAGTTGTGCCATTGAAAAACAAATCCTACATCCCTCCTTCTAAAATTAAAATTGCTTATTAGAGCTAATTTTAAGAATTGAGTTAGAACTGCCCTATAATGTGATGCAGAATATTTCCCAATAATGCCTAGGTTAACAATGATAGTCTTGCTGTATTGTGCAAAAAAGGCTTCTGTTCAGACCCAGCTGGGTTTCAGGCTTAATTCATTGCTCTATGGTGGGATCACCACAGCTGCTGTGGGGCCTTTACAAATGCAAAAAAGCTGTCAGTGTTTGTTTCATCAGCTGCATAAGCGATGAGGCCAAGTTGAGGAATCCATTCCAGGGCGCAGTGTGCAGGCTGCGGCCATTATTGTTTACAGAATTAGTGTGTTGGAGCTTTAAAATAGTTGGCACATTGGCTGCCTTTTAAAAGCCCAAGACTAAGGAATGGGACTGGTTGTTTGTCCTCCTAGTGCTGGCTGATCCAGTCTAGCCCTTGTGTTTTAATGGGGCTCTGGTCTGTGTTACAGGCCTTAACCTCTTTGGGTGCAGTTGGAACACCAAATTTTTGTCCCTTTAGTTTTGTGTTCCAGTCTTAGGTTTGTGTCCTCTTTTAAAAGCATTTATTTAAAATTCTTCAGTTGAGGGGCTGGAGAGATGGCTCAGCGGTCAAGAACACTGACTGTTCTTGCAGAAGAGCTGGATTCGAATCCCAGCACCCACATGGCAGCTAACAAGTCTGTAACTCCAGTCCCAGGGGATCTGTCAGCCTCTTCTGACCTCCGAAGGCATTGCACAACACCGGTGCACTTATCTACATGCAGGCAATAGACGCATACACATAAAATTAAAAACAAATTATTTAGTTGAGTTTTAAAGCCTTATTCCTCCTCACAGCTCCAAATAGGTATGACTGTCAGCTGAGACTTAAAATACTTGTGTAGCAATATTCCAGATTTGACTGTGAGGTGATACTGCCTTGGGAACTGTTTTCTTCTCGGGAACCTAGATGTTAGGGTCCCTTTTTGACTGTAGAAAGACCCACTGAACAGGTCACTTTTCGAAAACAGACAATTGAAGAGATTGAAGGGGTCTTTTGGCAAGCAGGAGTTAGAGGTCAGCACCCCTGGTTTCCATGTTTATTTAAACAAGATAGTGTAGAATTGAATCCCTGTCTCCTGTTGTGCCTTTACCACTTGCTGGCCTGAGACCTGCTACAAGGCCACCTTGGCTATTGGCCTTGAACTTGAGATCCTCCAGCCTCCAAGTTCCAAGTGCTGGCATTATAGGCACAGGCATAGGGTTACCACCATTCATTTTCCTTTATTTTTGATATTTTTTTTCTGTGGTGCTGGGGAAGTTTTTTAAAAAAATATTTATTTTATTTTATGTGTATGCATGTATTGCCTGCATGTAGGTAAGTGCACCCGTGTTGTGCAATGTCCTCTGAGGTCAGAAGAGGCTGTCGGATCCCTTAGGACTGGAGTTATGTAGTTGTCAGCTGCCATGTGGGTGCTGGGATTTGGACCCAGGTCTTCTGCAAGAACAGCCAGTGTTCTTAACCCCTGAGCCATCTCTCTAGCCCCTTATTTTTATTTTATGTGTATGAGTGTATTGCCTGCATTGTAGTTGGGTGCACCTGTGTCATGCAGTGCCTGTGGAGATCAGAAGAGGGTGTCAGATTCCCTGGAACTGGAGTTACAGAGGGTCCTTAGCCATCATGTGAGTGCTGGGGATTAAACCTGGGTCTTCTGCAAGAGCAGCCAGCGAGCCATCTCTCCATCCTCCCCTTCTTTCTTTTTAACTTGATTTATTTCTAGTCCTCTTCTCTGCTTGAGGATCTTTTTTTTTTTTTAAAGTCTTTTTGAGACAGGGTCTCCCTGTAGCCCCTGCTGGCCTGTAGAATAGGCTGGCCCTGAACTCACAAAGGTCCCCTGCCTCTGCTGCCTGGCTGCTTAGGGTTCCTTGCAAAAGGAAAAGTTCTGCCCCATCGAAGTTGGGGGGTATGGGTGGTGGCTAATCTGTCTCAAACTGTAACTTGGTCCAGTCTCTTAGCTGGCTGGAATGAATAATTGTGCTTCCTTACTCCCAGCTGGAAAGGTCCCAAAGTGTTCTCCCATATTCATAGGAAAGATGGCACAAATCTCAGGGGCACCAAGTTAAAGGTCGCTACTGATCTGCTCACTCCTGCTTGCCAAACAAAAACTGGGCATGCAGCCACAGCTGTACCAGGACATCAGGGAGGACGTTACCTTACACTAAGACCCCTTCAGCTGGCTGGACAGTGACCGTGGGTCTTTCTACAGCCAAGAAGTGACCCTCTAACTTCTGGATTATTGGAAAGAGAGCACCTTGATCCCTTTTCCCTAGGAAGTGTCTGGAGCCCGAGAGGACAAATGGGGCTGATGAATTCCATGTGGTGTTCTGATTAAGCAGAGTTTGGGGATTCTGTCCTCACATGGCCTTTCTTTAAAAGAGCCCTCAGGATGGTCTCTGAGTATATATTAACTCTCAATTACAGCCAGCTTCCAACAGAGAACAAGTAAAAATACCACCTTTACTTTCTTAACACCCTCCCACCTCCTGTCTCTTGCTCTTCTGTACTCAGCCCCACCCGCAAAGGCCTAATTTGCCTGCCTCTTAAGGAAACTGCAGTTTCATGGTCATTGTTTTCCTCCTAGCAGCTTTGGTTGCACTTCCGTTGCTCGACCTGTTTTCACCTTGGGCGCTTGTAATATATTTTGGGCTCAGGACTCTTTTATCAAAAGCCCCGTCTGCTTTTTTGAGTCATTGTGAGATAAAACATTTTTTTGTGATTTGTTTGAAAAGTTGTGCACTCTCAGTGCTTAAAATTTTCTGTTGAGGTGAGCAACAGTTATGTTAATATATCTTGAGTGTGTGTTTACATAAGTGGTCAGCATCTTCTTATGAGCCCAGGAGATCTTTCTTGTGGCCTGACTCCTGGAAAATGTGCTACACTAAATAACAGCCCCAGTATCAGCTGACCAATAACTCTCCCTGCCAGCTTAGCACCTCAGTGCCCTGGAAGTTTGTAACAGTTTGTTTTAAATTCTGTTAAGTGGGGTACACATTTCTGGCAGTGATGGCTCTTAAGACGCTTTCCTTCCACTGCTGCTTCAGTATTGCTTTCTTTCCTTTTTTTTTTTTTTTTTTTTTTTTTTTTTTTTTTTGAGAGGGGCCCTCCTTCCC